>NC_057861.1:160757486-161059416 GCF_019393635.1 Dromiciops gliroides | reverse complement strand
TCATTAATGGCTTGTTCAATTTCTTTTTCTAATATTATCTTATTTAAGGATTTTATTTCCTCTTCAGTTAACCTGGGCAGTTTGTATTTTTGTAAATATTCATCCATTTCATTTAGATTGTCAAATTCATTGGCATATAGTTAGGCAAAATAGTTCCTAATTATTGCTTTTATTTCCACTTCATTGGAAACCCCCCCCCCCATTCTTTGAACCAGTATGCACTTACTTCCCAGAAGTCCCACAGGACTGAAGTGCCCCATCTCCTCAGGCAAAACTTCTGGTTACCTGTTTTCTTTCCCTGAAGAAGAATGGTACCAGTACTGGAGAATAACTTCCCTGGAAGGTCTGAGAGCCCTGAATACCCATCTCCCAATTTTGTCTTCTACTTTGGCTCTTCCTCCTCATAGTCAAAGAAATTTAATCTTTTCTTCCTATTTCATGTTAAAGGATGGTGGAACTCAACTATTTCTTCCCCATGTGAAAAATTCTTAGTTGCACATCATCATATAGTGAGTCATTAGTTCTTGGGGGATTACGGTTGTCCAAGGTATTGTCCTCTGTGAGAAGACTGAACTTGGAGGCATTAGGACCCTGGACTCTTAGAGTTGCAAGGAACATTAGATGTCATCTAGTTCAACCTATAGCTAATTGGGGATACTTCTTGAACTTCCAAAACAAGGATCATGTGCTTTGAAGGTGTCCATTGGTTAGTCTTTTTCCCATTTATGGCAGAAGCCAATTCTAGGGCCTGTTATCATATGGATTCTTTGTCCTGTCCCTAAAGTGATAGGAAACCCAAACATGGACTAAACAAGATACCCAAGGAAGCACAGATGCTCCAATGAGCTCCTGATTGATTGCCTTTCCAGATAGGATAGCAGTAAAGACCACACACAACACCAGAGAAAACCACAGATTACCATAGCTGGATACAAGTTTCTTACAGTCTTGATTGTCAGCTACTTCCCCACACTCATACACTAAATTACAACTTGCATAAGAGTTGGGCCAATCTGATTCAGCTATACCAGCACTATAGGCATTGCAAAGCTAGCTTATACACCTACTCCCTCACTCCCTAAGTTCCTTCACCCCATCTTATTGTTAAAAACAACAAGTCAGTCATCTAATCTCAGTTTGCAGACATCCAGAGATGAGGAACTCACTATTTTACAAGGCATCCATTTAGCTTGCAGACAGCTTTATTGAGATATTTTCTTCATATCATGCTGAAATCTTCCTTTATGCAACTGTAACATATTTGTCTTAGTTCTGCCTTTGGGGACCAAGCAAAGAGATCTAATTTTTCTTCCACCTGACCACCTTTCAAATACTGAGAGAGAATATTCAGATTAGGTACCCCAAGTTCCCTCAAATGATCAAATATATAGTATGGTTATCAATCCTCTTAGAATCCTGGTTATCCTTCTCTGGATACAATAGAAATTGTCATTCCCCGCCCCTCCCCCCAGATGTGGCACCCAGAACCAATTTTGGGACTCCAGGTACAGTTGACCAGGGTAGAATGCAGTGAGATTGCTACCTTGTTCTATCCAGGCACAACACTTAGATTACTATAGCCTTTGTTCATGTTAGCCTCTTTGACTGTCATGTTGAACTGTGGAATCCCTAAATCCTTTTTATACAAAATACTGTCTAGCCACTTTTCTTTGATCATATCCTGGCTGATTTTTTTTAAACCCAAGAGTAGAACCTAACAGGTACTCCTATTACATGTGCTTTTACACTATTTGTTCCATTATTCCATCCTACAGAAATCTTTTGAATCCTAATTCTATCATCAGTATATAAGTTATTCTTCCCAACATTGTATCATGTATAAATTTGATAAATGTGCCATCTACACTTAGGATATGAGTCCTGTGGCATTTCATTAAAGACTACTTTGAAGTTGATAATGATACATTAATCATTACACTTTGAACCTGGTTATTCAACCAGTACTAGACCTGTCTAACTATACTATTGTTCAATCTACATGAGTGGTGCCAAATTCAAATAGAAATGGGACCACTCAACCATACATAAGGAGCTCTATGGGCCACACATTGACTTAAAAGACCATACTTTAACATTACCTATGTTCTATTGTATTTTAATTTATTTTGTTAAATATTTCCCAATTATATTTTAATTTAGTTCCTGCTACACTTAGATGGTGGCCTGTTGGCCATACATTTGATACCTTTGGTCAATGTATTTCTACTTGACCACAAGATTATCATAAAAGACAATTTTATAAATTTCACATATCTTTAGTCAGAGCTTTTCTTGGTCTACCATTCTGGAAATGTTAAAAAACAAAAAAGAAATATAGTTATTTTGACTTGACTTTATCTTTCTTTTTTAGTGGGGCAATGAGGGTTGATTGACTTTCGCAGGGTCACACAACTAGTGTTTTGTGTCTGAGACCAGATTTGAACTCAGGTCCTCCTGAATCCAGGGTTGGTGTTTTATCTGCTGTGCCACCTAGCTGCCCCCTTGACTTGATTTTATCTTGATGAACTTTTGCTGGCTGATGGTGGTCATTATTTCCCCTTTGAAATGCTCATAAACCATTTACTTAATAGTATTGTCTAGTTTCATGAGAAATAAAATGAAAATTTGTAGATCTTTGAAGACTATACCTTTAAATTTTTGAAAATTAGAATATTTGCTAGCTCTAGTTCTATAGATCTCTGGTATTCTACACATTTATTCAAAGATGATTAACTGTGTTTCACCCATGACATCTGCAAATTATTTCAACTTCCTGAGATGTAGTTTATCTAGGCTGGGTCACTTGCACTCATTTATAGCAGCTAGATCTCTTAACATTTCACTTATGTGATGTTTCAATTTCCTGATAATCACTTTTGTTCTATCTTTCCCAGTATGAATATCTTCAATGTTGGTGTTTTATTAGAGATGGGCCCATTATAACAAGACAGAGTTGTTTATTTGCAATGGGGTCAAGGAGAGAGAGGGAGAGAGAGAGAGACAGAGAGACAGAGAGAGAGAGAGAGAGACAGAGACAGAGAGAGACAGAGAGAGAGACACACAGAGAGAGAGAGATAAGAAGACATTTCTTCCATAACAGTTTAATAATAAAGCAGATGTTTAATGCCATTTTCACTAATTAAACTTTATCTATGTCTGAAATTGAATTATCTGATATTGTCAAGGATTTTGATGGGAAGAACTTTCTTTTCCTGGGCTTCAGTAGCTGTGGCTGCTAAACAGCACCTATAAGAGGCAGTTGCCAGGTTGCACAGGGGACAGTTGCTTCCCTGGATGATGGCTATGGGAGAAGGGCTAGGAAAAGGACCTGCAGTTTGGGTCTGCAGTTTGGTGGTGCTGCTATTTCTGGGACTCTTGGGGTTCCCTACCCATTAATGGCAGTTGATCCTTTGTGGTGGTGGCTGTAATGATAAGCCTCTTTTCTATATGGGTTGCTTTCCTTAATGATAGCTATGGGGTCTAAGCTGGAAACATGGTTGATGGGTTGCAGGGTACTGCTCTTCTTAGGGCTTTGGGGCTCAAGTTCCTGAACTGTTTTAATTGGGGTCTGAGCAGGGGGCAGTGGTTGAGGTGATGGTGGTGGTTTAATCATCCTGCCACACGTCTCTCCCTCAGAATACCATAGCTGCTTCTGCTAGGATGGCTTACCTGTCTTGGAGGTGGTTGTTGGTATGAATGGCTGGCTTCTCCATAGCAGTTGCTTCACTGGTTGCAGGGACCTGACCCAGAAAACACATAGCAGAACACAGAGTTATCACACCCCAACTAGATTAAAATGTAATCGGGAAATATTTAACAAAATAAATGAAAATATAATAGAACATAGATTTTCTAAGTCAATATATAGCCTGCAGGTTTAATGACCTCTGTTTTTATTGAGTTTGACACCAATGGGAAAATGGATGATTAAAGTATCTTAAGATGAACACATCACCAATGTAAAAACACTTTCCAAATCTGATACATTTTAATTTTTTATACAACAATCACTTGCCAATAATACTCACCCTGACTAGCCCTGACCCTCTTCCCACTCAATTCCCCATCTTGGGAATGGGAAACAGTTAAGCAAAACTATCCAATATAGGCACCCCCAGTAATAAAATATAATGTTCTACATCCATGGTTCACCACTTCTTAACAGAGAGGTGAAAAGTATATTACCATGTTTGTCATCTGGAACCAACATTGGTTAGTCAAGTGATTTAAAACTGTTATTAAAGAAAGCAGGATACTAGGATGTATATCAATAACATACAGTATTATTTGCTCCAACTCACCCAAGGAAGTTGTTCTCTACTGTTTGGGGCTTTTTGACAAAACAGGAATGGAAATAACTTCTATAGGTGGAGAGGAAAACAACAAAAATAATCATGACTGGAAAGTTACTTCTGTGAGGAAAAAAATGTTGTTGTTTATTAATTGCATAGTTTAACCTAACTCTGTTTACCTCAGTTTTCTCATCTGTAAAATGAGCTGGAAAAGGAAATGCCAAACCGCTCCAGGATCTTTGCCAAGAAAACCTCAAATGGGGTCACAGAGAGTTGGACATAACAGAAAATAACTACTTAATTTCCTTCCTTCTTAGCCTCTGAAGTAGAAAAGTTCCAGCTCTGGGAATGTCATATATGAAAATCCTATTCGGTCCAGGCAATTTTAGAGAACAAAGTCATAAAAAAATGAATTGCTTATTTTCTCTGTAAAGTGTTTTCCCTCTTTTGGTATTTGGTATTTAGGATTCACTGGAAAACCTTTACACAATATATGTGTGATCTTCAAAATACTACAATTAAAGGTTTTTTTTTTTTTTTTTTTTTTAGTGTTGAAGCTTTCCCCACTTTAGGACTCACATAATTCTTTCCCCTTTAGTTAATTATTTTTCTCTTTATCTTGTCAAAGTTCTGATTAGATTACTCATCTAGACAGGAAACTGAGTTTGAACTTATGTGGGCCATTCTTCCTCTGAACAAAAGTTGAAAATGTCCATTTCTTTATGGTCAAATATTTTGAAATTCCTGACAAAATCATATGACTTGAAATGTCCCCTTCAAAGACACAATTTCCTTGATTCTATGGTTAACTGAATAAAAATCTGACAGTATTACCTCTACTTTTTAGATTTCATCTTTGTCTAACAGTCTCTGGCAAAGGCTTGGCTGGCCACAAAACCTCTGGGTTTTGTAGTTCTTCCTATTTTGGAAAGAGAGCAGATTATTAGCACTCAGACAGAAGAGTAAAGGTTTTTCACATACAGGTGTTTTGGAGGAAATCAGAGGAGAGATCTGGAGAGGAGAGGAATGGAGATAAAAGGAGAGAAAGACCACATAGACAATAGACAAGAAGTGATTGAAGTTGCAATGTTCTCAAAAAGATGGGAGATTATGGGATCAAACACATATGTAGAGGGCTGGCTTTGACAAAGAGAAGCAACATCTCTTTGTTGGAAACTGTAGGAATAGAGGAAAGAGTGAGAGACAATGTCAAAAGGTTTTGAGGTGAACAGAGGGAGAAGTTGTTTTTGTTGTTGTTACTTGTGAGAAAATAGAACTCCAAAAACTTCTGAAAGTTAGTGCTGGTGATGTGTCAAAGGCTTATTTATTGTCATTCTTGCAAGAACAGGCCATTCCCTAGTGGAATGGGCAACAAAATGGAGGCTTGCAAGCCTTTTTATTTCTTAACCTGACTGGCCCCTCCCCTTCTTCCCTAATAACTCAAGGATTACAATCTGCATGGCAAAAACTGGAGTCAAAAACTAGCCAATTGGAACACAGTGTAGTCAATGGGGAAGGTGACACAGGGAAAACCCTTTAACTCCTCCCCCATATGACCAGCCTATGGCTTCCCTGAATTATATGATTTTGTTTGCTGTGGCGGGAAGGAGAGGCAGACCTTTAACACAACTGAGAGGAGCCCAACCCCCATCCCCTCACATTACTGGTTCTTCATTCTTGAAGACTAATGACATCATGAGGGTGATGTCTTGACTTGCAAGTGAATTGGATTTAAGTGAGATAGGGCTGTGCAAAGTCATCAGCCTCTCTCCTCCAGAATCATCAGAGTCCAGTGGTAAGATGGGTCAAGACAATTGGCAATGGCTCCAGATGCAGTGGGAGACTTTGGCATTTTTAAGTTCATGTCTTTTCCAGGTCTCAGTGTGTCCAAGACAATACTCATTCAATGATTATAGGATAGGTGAGAAGTGAGGCAAAAGATGAGACCTAGTTTTTCTTCACAAAAGAATCTGGAAGAGGAAGTGAAAGTGAGAAGAGAGAGAGCTCATGAATGGCCTCAGTCTTAGAGTTGTATAAGTTTATCAGATCTTTCCTGAGAGCAACTTTTGATTGAAGAAATAGGAAGGAAGACATTATATTCTGGAGAGACAATGGACAGGAGGGACACCAAAAACAAAGAAAAGTTCGGTCTACTTTATAATTTTGCTGAGAGCTATTCAGGAGGATAGGTCTGAATTTACCTGTTGTGGGGTTTGGTCTTGTGCTGTGGAGTAAAGTCAGAATACAGCTCTGGTTCTAGTCCATTCTAGTCAGTGCTTATTATCCCTCACTTACATAAACACTATGTTGTAGGTCAACCAAGAGATCAATGGCATCTCCAGGCCCTGACACAGTTGGATGCCAGGATGGACATTAGAAACTGGGGTAAGAAGTGAAACACTTAAAAAAGAAAAGAGTCTTTGGTTGAAATTACCATAAGCCCTAAGGCCAGCTGGGAGGTAATTAGGTAGTGAAGCTGAAAGTTAACATAAATACCCCACTCAGCATGGAATCTTGGAAAAGAAGAAATATAGAAAAGGAACTTTGTTAGTGTGTCTAACGCTGTTCAGGGACACGGCCACCTCTTCTGGGGGTTATAAGTATCATTGTTGCCAGGACGGGTTAGTATTTGTAGTGGAGAATGATAATTCATTAGGTTTCAGAGGGATATCTTTTTTTTTTTTCTATAATTTTATGTATTTTTTTCTCTGTCCAAGCAATGCTCCAATTCTTATAGTCACTTTCCAGATATGATATTGAGAAGGGGGTATGTTGGGATATAGTGGTGGTGCTGGACAAATATATTAAATAAATAAATTGGATCTCTTGTCATCTTTGTGCTGAGTTAATGGGAAATAGAATCCCAGGATCTTAGAATAATAGATTAATTTTTAGCTGGAAGAAACTTTAAAAGATATTTATTCTAAGCTCTTAATTTTAGAGATGAAGAAAATGAGACTTAGAGAAGTGAAATTATTTCCTCAAGGTCATACAACTTGAGTGAGTCACAATTAATTTTCCAAGCTATTTGTTTGTATGAACAGATATTGCCCTTCTTTCATTTTCCCCCTCTACCCCTGTCTTCCTCTGGCCTATTGTGTATGTGGACACTAATCTGATTTAGTCCTCATTTAAGGCAAGCAATTTTCTTTAATGAGCTTATACTATACAGAGTATATCATTAAAATATTTTTACTCTTTTAGGTAAAATAACTACTAAATATTATATTTTCATTTTTTCTGGATTCCTGTCTCTGTACTTGCTTCCCTCCCCTCCACTTGAAAACTCCATTTCCTGAGCTCCATACCCATGATTTTGTCCCCCTCTTCCCCCCACCCCTGCCCCAATATAGAGGCAGATTGTTTAGCTTTTCAGAACTGGATTTTCCCCTCCCAAAGGTGATTCCAATTCACAGTGAATTTTGGCTCCATCTTTAAAAGAGTTCTTTGTTGTTGATTAAAAGGAAAATATCTCAAAGTTTTGGGATCTGCTTCCCAGTTAAATTCTTGATGACTTTTGATGTCATTAAATTTTTCTGTGCCTGTTATATTTTTCTTGGTAGTATTTTATTTTATTTTCCAATTATATGTAAAGATTGTTTTCAAGATTCATTTTTGTAAGATTTCGAGTTCTAAAGTTTTCTTCTCTATCCCTCCCCTCATTCCCTCCCCCTCCCAAAGATAGCAAGCAATCAGATATGTTATATACATATATATACACATATACACACAATCGTGTTATGCATATTTCCATATTAGTTATGTTGTAAAAGAAGAATCAGAACAAAAGGGAAAACACACAAGAAAGAAAAAACACACAACATAACATGCATTCAGAGTACATAGTTCTTTTTCTGGATGTGGAGAGCATTTTCCATCATAAGTCTTTTGGAATTGCCTTGGATTATTGTATTGCTGAGAAGAGCTGTCTTTCACAGTTGATCATCACACAACATTGCTGTTACTGTGTACAATGTTCTCCTGGTTCTGTTCACTTCACTTAGCATCAGTTTATGTAAGTCTTTCCGGGTTTTTCTGAAATCTGCCTGCTCATCATTTCTTATAGCACAACATACCACAACTTGTTTAGCCATTCCCTATTTGATGGGCATCTGCTCAATTTCCAATTCTTTGCCTTAACAAAAACAGCTACTGATTTCTTTGGGATATTGACTAAGTAGTGGTATTGCTGGGTCAAATATGCACTGTTTTATAGCCCTTTGGGCATAGGTTCAAATTGCTCTCCAGAATGGTTGGATTAGTTTACAACTCCACCAACCAATGAATTAGTGTTCTGATTTTCCCACATCTTCTCCAACATTTATCATTTTCCGTTTTTGTCATTAGCCAATCTGTTAGGTGTGAGATAGTACCTCAGAGTTGTTTTGATTTGTATTTCTCTAATCAATAGTGATTTTGAACATTTTTTCCATATGACTATAGATAGCTTTAATTTCTTCATCTGAAAACTATCTTTTCATATCCTTTGACCATTTCTCAATTGGGAAATATCTGTGCCTTAGTTATGCCATATGTAAAAATAACATCTGATTACTCCTGATTACCCTTTGTTTCCAATGTTCTAGTTTGTCTGCCTCATACCCTCAGGTCCTTTGTGTGCCTGGATGCTGAAGCTATAGGAGTTGAGAAGCGTGGTCATAATAAAGGGAGCGATAGGAGCTGAAGGCAATATACATACATACGCATGTACATAATACATACATAATATACATGCCCACACATATTTCTCTATATACATATGTGTATCATATACATATTTAACTATATGTGCATACACATAATACACATATACATATACGTACACATATACATATATATATACACATACATACATACACATATATACACATATATACATACACACACACACATATCTCTAAGAGTAGTAACCAGGGATGGATGTTTTGGTTTGAGAAGTCATAGGGATAATGAATGGAGTCATAGGGGAATGATTTGACATGCCTTTTTTTGAACCAATAGCAACAATGATCTGACTATAGTTGGCAGAGCAAAAGATAGAAAGTATAAGGGGCTATGTGTGGTGGTAGGTCAAGAAGATGTCTAGGGTTGACAATTGGATAGGATATGAAGTATTATTTGGGGCTGGTTAAAGGTAGTGGATGGGTTATATGTTAGTCTCCTGCTCATCTATTGGATAATCAGGACAGCCTAGCTCCAGGGCAGAAGTTCCAAAGCTAAGTGGACAAGAGTCTCATAGAGCATGCTCTCCAGAGGTCCAGTGCTATCTGAAATCATTCCTGAGCACAGTGTTGCAGTGAGGGACTTGGTATTCCAGGGAGCAGCATTTAGAGGGTGATATTTAATTGTGAATTTCATGTATCAATTCCATCTATTGATCTGTGTAGGCTAAATACTACTCAGTATTAACTGATTTAAATGGTGAAAATGTAGCATCTGATTGAAGATTAAAATGAATAATAATAATTGGGTCACTAAGGCGGGTTGGTTATGGGAGAAAAGAGGGCAAAAGAAAGTCACAACCACAGAAGATAAATCATCTGTTTTTGTCAGGGACAGCTCAGGCTTTAGGTTTTCCCCTTTGTCTGACACAATGAGTTTTTGACCTGGAAAATTTTAATTTTTTATTTTAGATATTCCAAAGGTGAAAAATTGTCCGATCTGTATTTCAGTTATTGGAAAGATTTTCAGAAAACTAAACAAAAACTTGATGAGGCTAAAATTTTGGAAATTAACTGATTTAAGAAAATGTCCTTAAATTATAGCTCCATAATTCTTTGTCTAATTTTCCAAAGGAATCTTAATGTTCACTTGTAATGAGGAACTGGCCACTGAGACATATGAACATATACAGAGTGGGATTGGTGTCCTTCTTAATCTGGAAGAGGAAGGAGAGTCTGCTTTCTGGAGAGCTGGGATAACATGTGATGTGAGATTGGGATTATGTACAAATACTTAGTAACTAGTTCTGATCTGCTAATGATGTGGAGAATGAATGGGGGCCTCTGATATTTGAGAGCTTTCAAAGTGTTTTTCATGTACACATTATCTCATTTGAGGCACAACAATTTGAGAACAGAGAGAACACAGGACTTGGCATCGAAAACATAGGTTTGAATCCTAGCTCTTTCCATTTGCCTGTATGACCTTCACCAAAATGCTTTACTTCTCTGGGCCTCGGTTTCTTTATTTATAAAATGATGGGATTGGATTACAGGGTCTCTAAGGTCTCTTTCAGCTTTAGGTCTTACATTATTAATGTTCTTTATCTTTTAAAGAACAGAGCATGCCACACAATTCCACCTCCTATCATTTTACACCCCCCCAATCCAAACATTTAGTCTTTCTATCTTAGATGCAAAATGCATGCCCATAGATCTCCCAACAAATTGTCATTTCCATTCCCTTCTTCCTCTATTGTCAACAAGCTTCCCCATATTGAAAAATTCTTATAACTACATTCCTTCTACCTCCTCACTTTAAGGGAAATCTCTCTTTAGCCTGAGTACAACAGATCCCTAACAATAATTTCTTTTGGAGGCCACTCCTTTCTTCATCTGCTCTCCCCCACCTCCCATCAGTTCACAGGGCCAGGAATTCTCCAATGGGGAACTCCTTGTTGTCCACTACTACTTCAGAAAATTCCTTTCACACACATATTTTATTGTTCTTTCTTATTTTAAAGTAGATGTAATATGCTATTCCCTGCCACCACCATCCTTGTTATTGTTATTTATAGACATACAAGTCATTCTCCTAATGTTACAGAATTTTAGCACCTCTGGCTGCATGTCTTCCTTTCTACTTAATTCCCTGTTACCACTCTTGGGGATTTTACTATTCATATTGATGGTGCCTATGAAAACATGGTCTCTCAATTCTTTGAACTTTTAAATTTTAACATCTTTTTTCTTTACCAGGCCTGTGTCAAACATTAGCATGGCCACACTTTATACTCGCCATCTTGGAATAGTGCCACCTCTAGAATCCAAAACTGTGAAATTGTACTTTGAGACCACAACCTCTTATTCTTTCATCTCTACCATTCTCTAACTCACATTAAATCTACTCTTTCCATTAATCATAAACTTGGGTCCTTTTAATTCTTCTTATTCGTCCATTACATCTCCCTTACTTGGACTTCACTTTGTTCCATATGCAGTCTTGATTTCATGTTTGGCCACTTTAATATTTCCCTAAATTTCTATACTAGAAACTTATTGTCCTGACTTTTCATTTTCCTAGCTTGTGAATCATCCTCCTTAGCTAACTTGTACCATTTGATTTCAATATTTCTGCTACAGTGCCTGCTGAGTATTTCTGGGAAAATCATGAAATTGAACTAACTTTCCTGACAGGTCTCTTCTTCTCCCACAACCCAGTATATTTATGTTTTGTAATTTCAATGGGGTTCTTGATGCTGCTTTATAATTCTGTTCTGCTCTTATCTCATTTTCCAAGATGTCTCTTCTAAACCTTCTCTTCAATTACCACCTACTCAACATTCTCTCCATGCCCCTCCACCTGCCTAGAGCAACAATGATAACAAGCAACTGAATTAGATAACTGAGTCTTGAACATCACTGAGAAAACTCTGGTCATTGGATGTAAACATTATCATAATTCACTTTTCATTTCCATCCCTTATTCACTAAGACTAATATCCTCTCTCTGTTCCCTTGAACTCTTCCATTCTCCCTTCTTCAGGGCTTTCTTTTTCTCATGTATCTTTAATATTTCCCTTTCTATCTTTTTATACACACTCTCAAAAATTTCTCAATACTAAAAAAAGGCCTTCCTTTGATCTTTCTATCCAGTAATTGCCCCATCTTTTGCTTTTCTTCTCTCCCCCCACCCCGGGGCAATGAGGGTTAAGTGACTTGCCCAGGGTCACACAGCTAGTAAGTATCATGTGTCTGAGGCCAAATTTTGAACTCAGGTCCTCCTGAATCCAAAGCCAGTGCTTTATCCACTGTGCCATCTAGCTGCCCCCTTGCTTTTCTTTTAATGCTAAATCTGCTGGAAAAGAAAACACTATGCTCACTACTTCTTTACCTCAATACTCTCTCATTAATACCTTGCAGTCTGTTTTCCATTCCCCTCATTCTACTGCAATTTCTCTCTCAGAGGTCATTAGTGACTTCCTAATAATCAGATCTGATGATCTTTTTACAGCATTCAAACCCTTTCACCTTTTTCTATGGCTTTTGACATTGATAATTACTGCCTTCTACTATCTCTTTCCTTAACTTTAAAGATAGCATATTGTATTAGTTCTCCTCTTAAGCCTATAACTGCTTCCTCCCTGTCTATTGGGCAATCTTCTCAACCTCTACCTGACCCCTCAGCATATATATATATATGTGTGTGTGTGTGCATATATATATACATATGTATGTATATGTGAATATATATATATATATATATATATATATATATTTAATCCCCTCCATAAATATGTGTTCTCAACACTCTTCTTTTCTCTCTTTACTCTCTAAGAGATTTCAGCCATTCAGTTACTATCTCTGTGGAAATCAAAAGAGTTTCCAGGTCTTATCAACTTCCAGAATATCTCTTGTTCACTCTTCTCTCTACTCACTTGGCTCCTATCCTATGTCATGCCATCTTCACCTCTTCCATGAACTATTACAGTAGGTCATCTAATTGGTCTCTCTGCCCCCAGCTTCTTCCTTCATCAATCAATCCATTTTCCTCATTGTCATCAAAGTAATGGTCCTAAAGTACAAGTCTGACCATATAACTCTCCTGGTTCCCTATTACCATTAGAATAAATGATAAATTCTTCTATTTTCAAAATCTGGCTTAAATGTATATATATATATATATATATATATATATTGGGGGGGCTAGGCAATGAGGGTTAAGTGACTTGCCCAGGGTCACACAGCTATAAGTCTCAAGTGTCTGATGCTGGACTTGAATTCAGGTCCTCCTGAATCCAGGGCCAGTGCTTTATCCACTGCGCCACCCAGCTGACCCTTAATGTATATTTTAAGACAAATTTTACATTACCCCTCTTCATGTGCTCTATGTTTCCTCTAAATGAACTTACTTGATATTTCCCATATGTGAGATTTCATCTATCTCCTGTTACCCAGTCTTGAAAAGCTATCCTTCTATAACTCTACCTCTTAGAATCCCTAAATCCATTCAAGGCTCAATTAAATCACCATTTCCTACCAGAGAACCCTTGTTAACCTCCCAGCTATTAGTGCTTTTCTCCTCCCCCAAATTACTTGGTATTTAATTTGTAAGCAATTTGTATTATCTGTGTACATGTAAGAATGTAGACTCCTTGAGAGCATGGATTAATTTGCCTTTATCTTTGTATCTCCAGTGCCTAGAAAAGCACCTAGCACATTGTTCCATTGTTTCAGTCATGCCCAAATCTTTTGGACCCCATTTGGGGTTTTCTTGGCCAAGATACTGGAGTGGTTTGTCATTTCCTTCTCCAATTTCTTTTACAGATGAAGAAACTGAGGCAAACAAGGTCAAGTGACTTGCCCAGGGTCACACAGATAGTAAGTGTCTGAGGCCAGATTTGAACTCAGGAAGATGAGTCTTCCTGACTCCAGGCCTGACAGTCTATCCACTATGCCACCTAGCTGCCCCAACTTAGTAATATTAGGTACTTAATAATGACTGTTCAAATTGAAGCTGATTTGTAAATCTCTATATGTAGTTGACCAATCATGAAAACTAGACCTCATTTCCAACTACCTACTGGACATCTCCACCTAGATGTCCTGGCAGCACCTCAAATCCAGCATACCCAAAACTTAAGTTTATTGTTATTCCTGCTAAGCCTGATCCTCTTTCTGATTTTTCTTTTCTTTTCTTTTTTGTAGGGCAATGGGGGTTAAGTGACTTACCCAAGGCCACACAGGTAGTAAGTGTTAAGTGTCTGATGCCAGATTTGAACTCAGGTCCTCCTGAGTCCAGGGCTGGTACTCTATCCACCACCTAGCTGCCCCCTGATTTTTCTTAATACCACCATTCCCATCTCTTGTATTTTCACTCTTGAGGTTATCTCTCATTCTTCCTTCTCTCATTTCTAATCATCTTCCAAATCTTCTCACTTCTACTATCACAACATTACAATTGCAGTAATCTCCTACAGTTATTCCCTATAGAAGAGCCTTACTACCATCTGAAAACAGAATCCCATTGGCATCTTCTTGAACTCTCATAATAGCCTCTTTGCAGGTCATCACACTTCTACTCTATCCTTTCCAATCTGTCCTGTACACCAATGCCAGAATAATATTTTGTGCACAAAGATCTGGTCATGTCTCTGCTCATAACTGTTCTGTAGCTCCCTAATGCTTACCAACTACGGTTTGAACTATTTTAACTGTCATTCAGGGACTTCCACAATCTTGTACCAGGCTATTTTTTCAACCTTATCTATCACTCTATTCCATTCACTCTATGAGCCAGTAAAACCAGACTATTTGCTACCTGTTCCCCTCCTGCTCCCACTTAAATATTGTATTTAACTCTTGACAGTCTATACCTTTGTTCCTGTTTTCTTTCCTTGGAAACATTTATCTGTTGAATTTCTATTCCCTCTTCAAAGCTCATTTCAGATGCTACCTCCATCAGTAAGCCTCTTCTTATTCTAGTCAATAATGACGATGCACTGTGGGCTCCACATGGTATTTTTCCCCTATTTTTGCATCTGTCTTATGGACTAAGAATATATTATATTAATTGCCTATATATAATTTCTTATCTTCTTCTGAGACTATAAACTCTATCAGGATGAGAACTATATCTGTTCTAAACGTTGTCTTTTCTAGTGTCGGCCTCAATTCTTTGTATTCAGGGGGTACTTCTTTTAAGTTTCACATTTTACATGATTGCACATGTATAATCTATATCAGCTTGTTTACCACCTCAGGGAGATATGAGAGAAGAGAGGGAGGGATAAAATTTGGAATTCCAAAGTTAATGTTAAAAATTGTGTTAATATGCAATTGGGGAAAATATTACTGAAAAACTTTTAGTTTTATTGATTTGTTTACTTTTGTTGCTCAGTCCTGTCCAACTCTTTGTGTCCCAATTTTAGGTTTTTCTTGGGAAAGATACTAGAATGGTTTGCCATTTCCTTCTCTAGCTCATTTTATAGATGAGGAAACTGAGGCAAACAGGGTTCAGGGGTTTGCCCAGGGTTGCAGAGCTAGTAAGTGCCTGAAGTAGGATTTGAATTCATGAAAATGAGTGTTACTGGTCCCAAACCCCATTGGGCTAGCTGCCCTGTTTTGTTTTTACATTACATATATTTGTAGATTACTCCTACTTCAAGAGAGGTCTTGTAATACAGTAAAACAACTAAGTAAAACTAATAATACAGGAGGCAGAGGCAAGATGACTGAGGAAAATCTGTGGTTCTCGGGAACTTCTGACAGCTCTGTCCATATACCTTCAAAAAATTAGATAAGACAACTCCTGGAGAAGCAAAACCCACAAAAGAACAGAGTGAGATCATTTTCTAGTCAAAGACAAGTTAGGAGTTTGACAGGAAGGGTCTACTGTACCAGTGAGGGGAGCTCAGAGCATAGCACAGATCCAGTCCCAGACAGGCTATGCCTCCGGAGCCTCATAATCATCAGCGTCAGAGGCTTTTTCTGAAACTCAGCTCACAGACCAGTGAGGGGGTCCAGTGGTTGGCTGGGGGGAAATAGTGGGGGTTGTGGGAGCAGAGGCAAAGCACATTGCCCAGGAAGCAGACTTAAGTGGCAGCAACCCAGTGGGGGAGGAGCACAGGCATGCCAAGCTTTCGACCACAATGAATCAGATTTCAATCAGATTTCTGCTTCCAGGTTAAAGAGCAGGCAGACCTGTGGTTACTTACAGGCCAGGAAGGCAAAGAACAAGACTCTCCTTAAATTGTACCACCTGGGACCCCCTGAAACTTGGGACAGTGCATCCTGGAAGCAGTGCTCTACTTTAAGAAGGATTTAAAAGCCAAGAAAAAGGCAGGAAAGATGAACAGGCAGAGAAAGCAGCAGACCATCAAACATTTCTTTGGTGAGAAGGTAGATCAAAATACACCCTCAGAAGATAACAAAGTCAAAGCTCCTATAACAAAAGCTTCCAAGAAAAATATGAATTGGTCTCAGGCCATGGAGGTGCTCAAAAAGGACTTTTAAGATAAAGTAAGAGAGGTAGAAGGAAAAGTAAGAGAGGTAGAGGAAAAATGGAAAGAGAAATGAGAGTGATGCAGGAGGGTTATGAAAAAAAAAGTCAACAGCTTGAAAAGCCAAATTGGCCAAATGGAAAAGGAGGTACATAAATTCTCTGAAGAAAATCATTGCTTAAGAATTACGATAGAGCAAATAGAAGCTAATGATTTTACGAGAAATCAAGACACAATAAAGCAAATCCAAATGAATAAAAAAAGAGGGCAATATGAAATATCTCCTTGGAAAACCAGCTGACCTTGAAAATAGATCCAGGAGAGATACTTTGAAAGTCATTGAACTACATGAAAACCATGCTCAAAATGAGTTTAGACATCATCTTCCAAGAAATTGTTAGGAAAAATTGACCTGATATTCTATAAGAAGAAGGTAAAATAGAAATTAAAAGAATCCATTGGTCACCTCCTGAAAGAGATCCCCAAATGAAAACTTCCAGAAATATTATATCCAAATTCCAGAGATCCCAGGTCAAGGAGAAAATATTGCAAGCAGATAAAAAGAATCAATTCAAGTACTGTGGAACTACAGTCAGGATAACCCAAGATCTAGCATCTCATACATTAAAGGATCAGAGGACATGAAATATGATATTCAGGAGGTTAAACGAACTGGGATTACAACAGAGAATCACCTATCCAGCAAAACTGATTATAATCTTCCAGGGGAAAAATGGGACTTCAATGAAAAAGAGAACTTTCAGGCATTTGTGATGAAAAGACCTGAACTGAATAGAAAATTTGACTTTCAAATATAAGACCCTAGAGAAGTATAAAAAGGTAAAAAAGAAAAATACATCATGAAGGATGTTTAAGGGTTAAACTGTTTACATTCCTACATGGGAAAATGATACTTCTAACTCATAAGAACTTTCTCAGTATTAGGGCAGCTGAAAGGAATATACTTAGACAGAGGGCACAGGTGTGAATTTCATATGAAGGGATGATATCTATAAAGCATTTATTTTTTGTTTATCCTTATTTTTTGAGGGGCAGGAAGGGTGGGATTGCTTATGTCTGGGGCTGGATTTAGGCTTGGGGCCTCTTGGGTCCAGGGCTGGTGCTTTGTCCACTGTGTCACCTAGCTGTCCCATGATGACATCTTCAAAATAAAGTTAAGGGGTAAGAGGAATTCACTGGAAGAAAGGGAAAGGGAGTTGTGGAATGGGGTAAAACAGCTCACATAAAAGAAACAAGCAAAAGCTTATGGAGTGGAAGGGAAGATGGTGAAGGAGCGGGGGGAATGAGTAAGCCTTACTCTCATCAAAATTGGCTCCAAGAGGGAATAACATACACATTCAAGTGGATATAGTAATATATCTTGCCCTGCGGGAAAGTAGGTGGGGAAGGGGATAAGGGGGGAGGGGTGAAGGAAGGGAGGGCAGATTGAGGGAGAAGGCAGTAAAAAGCAAAACACTTTTGAGGAGGGATAGGGTGAAAGAAGATAGAAAATAGAGTAAATATCAAGGGGAGGAAATAGGATGGAGGATAATATAGTTAGCAATAGCAACTGTGAAAGAAATGATGAGCAGGATGTTATCAGAAGGACTTATGAAAAATGTAATCCATCTACAGAGAAAGAACTGATGGTATCTGAATACAGAATGAAGTATAATTTTTTTTTGTTAGTTCCTCTTTCTAATGTTATTTTGTCTGTTGTCTTTCACAACCTGACTAATGTGGAGGTGTTTTGCATTTGTACACATGGATACCTTACATTGAATTGTTTAATTTCATAGGGTGGGGTGGGGAGGGAGGAAGGAAGAAAATTTGAAACACAAAGTTCTAAAAAAATCAATGTGAAAAAAATTTTTATATGTAACTTGGGGAAATTCTAAATAAATAAATAAATTTAAAAGGAAAAAAAAACCACCCTAATAATACAGTGACCACACCTGAAAGTACATACAACATTTTACATCTGTATCACCCCATCCCACATCTCTTTAAAAATAATTATTGGAAATCAATTTCTTCTCCTTCCTATCCTGTAATCCATTGGGGAGGGAAAGAAAAAACAAATTTCGTATAACAAATATGCATAATCAAGGAAAACAAATACCTTTAATCATTGTATATATGCATACATACACACATATACATACATAAATATCCATATCCATATGTATGGATAGGAAGATAGATGAAAAGAGATAGGTATTTATGATATAGGTAGATAGATGGACAGATAGATTAAATATAGATAGGAGATAGAGAAATAGAGAGAAGATAGAAAGATTAGGCAGATAGATAGATAGATAGATAGATAGATAGATAGATAGATAGATAGATAGATAGATAGATAGATAGATAGATGGATGAATGGATGGGGAGATGGAGAGATGGATGGATGGAAAGATGGATGAATAGGTCATGTCTCATTCTCCTCCTTAGATTCATCACTTCTATGTCAGGAGATGGGTAATATATTTCATCACTGGTCCTCTGGAATAATGAATGATTATTTTACTGATCATAGTTCTTATAGCTTTCAGAGTTCTTTGTTTTTACAGTGTTGTTGCTGTATAAATTATTCTCCTGGTTCTGTGCATTTCATTCTTTATCAATTCATAAAAGTCCTCAAAATTATTTTTTTTGAAATATTGATCTTATGGTAGAAATTGTTCTTCTGATTCCACTTATTTCAGTCTAAAGTATTAGGTCTAATACTTTACAGTAAAGTATTACACCTAGTGTCAGGAAGAACTGAATTCAAATCCAGTGTTTGATCCTTATTAGCTGTGTGACCCTAGGTAAGGCTCTTAACTGACTCAGTTTCTTCATCTGTAAAATGGGATTCTCTCAGGTATTGTGAGAATAAAATGAAATAATGTTTAAAGACTCATACAAATGTTATCACTATTATTAAAACCATTTATTTCCCAATTTCTTTCAGCACAACCATTCTATATCACTTTAATATACCATAACTTATTCAGCCATTCTTCAATTGAAGGAGCATTGTTGCTTTCCAGATTTTTTCAACCAAAAAAGAAATATTATAAATCTTTTTGTACATAAAGAACCCTTTTAAAAAATCTCATTTGGGTATAGTCCTTGCAGTAGTATAGTTGAGTCAAAGGACAAACACTTTTAAGTAACTTTCTGTGTACAATTTCCAATTGTTTTCCAGAATGGTTGTACATATTCACAGGTCCACCAATGTACCTGTTTTCCCAAAGCCCTTCCAACATTCATCATTTTGCCTTTTTTGTCGTCTTTGCCATTCTGATAGGTATGAGGAGGAATTTTAGAATTGTTTTAATTTGCATCCCTCTAATTAGTGGTTATTTAGAGCTTTTTTTTTATATGGCTGTAGAAAGCTTGGTTTCTTCCCTTAAGATCTGTCTGTTTATATCCTTAGATTTTACCAACTTTTTCTTATGATTTCGATTCAGTTCCTTATATATTGGAAATGAGATGTTTATCAGAGAAACTGACTCTAAAGACTTTCTCCAGTAAGTGATTTTCCTTTTAATCTTAGATTTAGATTAAATTTAATTTTATGTCATCAAACTCATCCACCTAATCTTCTAAGATCCTTTTGATTCCTTTTTTGTAGGTAAATAATAAATATTGAGTAACTGAGTAAATTAACTTGAATCTTTAAATATATTTCCTGGATAAGTGGAAACTGACTTGCTCAGTCACGCAATGAGTAAGTGACATAAGAAGGAGTGGAAAACCATTTTTTAAAATTCCTGGTTCAAGTTTCTTTCCAGTCCATCATTGTATCTCTAATGAGAAATCTTGTATTTTTGCTTTTATGTATTTGTAAATCAATCACTTATCAAACAGCACTTACCAAACATCCACTATGTGCCAGACAGTGTGCAATGTGCTGGTGATACACAGAACAAGCAAAAACCCCCAAAGAGCTTCAATTCTATTGGGAAGATGAATAAGTAAAACCAAAACATATAACAAGTAAATATAAAGTGATTTCAGATGTTTGTGGGGGGAACTAGCACCTAAGAGATCAGGAAAGGTCTCATGTAGGAGGCAGAATTTGAGGTGAGCTTTAAAGAAGAAATCTATTCCAAACATGGCAGGGGGTATTGATTGTGGCCATCTGTATGAAGCCAAAGAGATGGAGATGCGATGTTGTGTATAAGGAATAGAAATTAAGCCAGTCTGGCTGGAATGTGGGGTGTGTAGAGTAATAAGTAACGAGCCTGGAAAAGCAGACTATAGCCCAATTTTGAAGGGCTTTACAATGCCAAATCAGAGGAATTTGTATTTTATCCTAAAGGCAATAGGGAACCAACTGAACTTTTTGAGTGAAGGAGTAGCACATCTGTGTTTTAGGAATAAAACCTTGGCAGCTGCATAGAAAATAGAATGGAGAAAGGAGAGACTGGGTTTATTTAGGGAGCTTACTTGCAATAGTCTAAGTGAGAGGTGATAAAAACTTCAGTTTAGGGAAATAGGTATGTCAGTGGAAAAAAGGGGGAAGATGTTAGAGATGTTACTGAGTGAGAAATGAGAAGTTTTGGTAGCTTATTGGAGAGTGAAGAGTTGAAGAAGACTCTAAGGTAACAAACCTAGAAGGATAGTGGCACTATTGATAGAAAGAGAGAAGTTAGAAATTTGAGGGTGAGAATAGTGAGTTCTGCTTTGGATATGCTGAGTTCAAGATGTCTTCAGGATATCCAGTAGGAATTATATAAAAGGCAATTTGTGAAATTTACCATATGTTAATTTTGCATATTTTAGAATATAATATACAAATATTTAATATATTTAATATAATATACTAATATTTCAGATATGTTAACATATAATTTCCCTTCCTCCCAGTAGACTGTAAACTCCTGGTGAGTAGGGACCGTTTGATTTTAATCTTTGTGTCCCTAGCACAGTACCTGGCAAAAAGAAGTTAATAAATACTTGTTGACTGATTACCTGGTTTGGAACTAAGGAGAAAGATTGAGACTATATACATACACATGTATAAACATATAATATTAGATCATACTTTAATATTACATATAATCCATTTATGTACATCATATATGTTATGGGAACATTTCTCCTATTAATATTTATATTTCTCTCATACTGTATCATATATATCTATATCTATATCTATAACAATATCTATCAACATAGACATCTATATCTGCCTATAATCTATATGCTCACAGAGAGGATCATTGAACCAGTGGGAGCTGATGAGATCACCAAGAAAGAGAAAAGATGTAGAGAAAGAAAAGGACTCAGGACAGAGCCTTGGGTAGGAGGTGAAAAGAGGAAGGGAGGGAAGAAAGGAAGGAGAAAGAATGATGATTTGAAGGGCAGCTAGGTGGCACAGTGGATAAAGTACCATCCCTGGATTCAGGAGGACCTGAGTTCAAAACCGGCCTCACACACTTGACATTACTAGCTGTGTGACCCTGGGCAAGTCACTTAACCCTCATTGCCCACAAAAAAAAAAAAAGAAAAAAAGAAAAATAATAATGATTTGCAATAGTGAGGTATTTAAAAGAAGAACCAAGAGAAAATAGTGTCATGAAAATCTGG
Organism: Dromiciops gliroides; assembly: GCF_019393635.1. Lineage (NCBI taxonomy): Eukaryota > Metazoa > Chordata > Mammalia > Microbiotheria > Microbiotheriidae > Dromiciops > Dromiciops gliroides. The sequence goes on along the minus strand of NC_057861.1, from coordinate 161,037,378 downwards.
AGAGGAGAGAGTATCTAGGAAAAATGGCCATTAGTGCTAAATGCTGCAGGGAGATAAAAAATTATTGGAACTTAGAAAAAATCGTCTGATTTTCTAATTAAAATATCATTTTGGGGACAGCTAGATGGCACAGTGGATAAAGCACTGGCCTTGGATTCAGGAGGACCTGAGTTCAAATCTGGCCTCAGACACTTGACACTTAACTGTGTGACCCTGGGCAAGTCACTTAACCCTTATTGCCCCACAAAACAAAAACAAAAATAAAGAAACAAAAGATCATTGATAACATTGGAGAGTGTAATCTTAGTTGAATGATGAAATTGGAGGCCAGATTACAAAGGTGATTGAGTGGAGAGGAAGTAGAGATGTAAAGCATAGATAAGATCATCTAGAAGTTTGGCTATGAAAGGAAAGAAAGATTTGGACAATAGTTAAAGGAAATGTTAGGATCAGATGAAAGACTCTTTGTGGTGGGGAAGAGCTGAGTATGTCTTGGGGGAGAAGTAAAAGGGGAGATTGAAAATGGGGGGCAATAAGATTATGGGAGCAGAAAGAGAAAGAAAGGAAGGAAATAAGCATTTACTGAGCATCAATTATGTAATGATGAAAAATATGAGAGACATAGTTTCTGGTTAATTTAATAATTTTATTAATAAGATCAGCAGGTTGTTAATAAAAGGATGGTCATTGGACATCTCTCTCCAGGACCAAAGACAATCATGGCAGCAGGGCTCACAGCTTATATGCCCTTGAAATAGCAGGTGGTTCATCAAACAGCAACCAAATCTAATTAGTTGACATAATTTGGAGGTAGGCTATATTCAAATGAGGACTATACCAGACTACCCCCAGCATTGGGCTATCAATTCAAAGCTTGTATACTCTTTTCTTTTCTTTTCCTTTTTTTCTTTTTTCTTTTTTTGCGGGGCAATGAGGGTTAAGTAACTTGCCCAGGGTCACAGAGTTAGTAAGTGTCAAGTGTGTGATGCCAGATTTGAACTCAGGTTCTCCTGAATCCAGGGCCAGTGCTTTATCCACTGCACCACCTAGCTGCTCCTGTATACCCTTTTCAATGGGTGGGCTAGTGACCCCTCCCTGGATGGAGAAGCCTTCCCACCTAGACAAAAAGATCTATCTCCACCCAAGCTTGAGTAGAACATGATGAGCTTTCACCCTAGATTCCCTATAAGTTTGGGATGGTTCTGACCCAGATAAAGAGATTTAATGCAATCTTATTTCAAGGAGAAACTGGACCTCTAAAAGTCAGGGCTTTGGAAAAAGGGGAGAGAAGCTCTGAATCTTCCCAAGATATTGGTTATTAATAATAATTTCTCACAATTATGTGCTAGGCACTGAAGTAAGCACTTTTACAAATATGATCACTTTGATCCTCACAGCAACCTGAAAGGTGAGTGTAATTATTATGCCCATTTTATAGTTGAGGAAACTGAGGCAGATAATGGTTGAGTAACTTTCTCAGGATCACACAGCTAGAAAGTATCTGAGGTTGAATTTGAACTCCTATCTTCTTGACTCCAGGAAGAAAAGTAGTAAGGAAGAAAATAAGCATTTATTAAGCACCATGTGCTAAACACTGTGCTAAATGCTTTATAAATATTATCTTATTTAATATAGGTTCAGTACTATATCCACTGAGCTATCTAACTTCTTGGTGATACAGGAGGGAATCTGATCTGATGTAGAAGTAGATCAGGGTTGGGGACAGCAAGGTGGCACAGTGGTTAGAGCACCAGCTCTGGAGTCAGGAGGACCTGAGTTCAAATCTGACCTCAGACACTTGACACTTACTAGCTGGGTGACTCTTAACCCTAATTACCTCACCAAAAACAAAAACAAATGCAAACCAAACCAAACCAAACAAACAAAAAAGAAGTAGATCAAGAGTTCTTAACTTGGGATCCATGGACCCCCAAAGAGGCAATGGATAGGTTTTAGGAGATCCTTAAACTTGGTTGGGAAAAATATCTTTATTTCAATATAATTGGTTTCCTTAGTACTCATGCATTTTATTTTATGCATTTAAAAACATTATTCTGAGAAGGAATTCATAGGCTTCACCAGACTGGTAAAAGGGGGTCCAAGACACAAAAATGGGTTAAGAACTCCTGAACTAGCACTCTTGGTTTTTTGGGGGAGAAGGGCCATTTCTTCATCAGATATTGGAGTAAGGAGAAGAGTAGGGAGATTTTCTAATGTAGAGGTCTTCTGTAGTTTTTCCATTCCAAGAGTCCACACCAAAAAATAATGTGTGTGTATGTGTGTGTGTGTGTGTGTGTGTGTGTGTGTGTGTGTGTTTGAAAAAGTGTAATTTCAACAAAAATGAGGAGGGAAGTTAAATGATGATTGAGTGGGTAGAGAATGGGACCAGAAATTTGAGGCCACCAGGAAAAATTTTAAGGAAGCTCTAATTACTTCATAATTTCAAACAAACAAACAAAGAAACAAAAAACCCACAAAGGAAAAAGAGACTTGGAGACATAGGCAAATAATTTTATTATCTGATGTCTCATTACATTGGCCATTGCCCTCAGTTCTATTTCATTTCACACCTAAACAAACAGACAGGCAGGCCCAGCAAAAAGAAAAGGAAGGAAACACCAAACATCTTTTCTCTAGCTTGGACTGCATATTTTTTCCACATGTGAAGCCTTTATATGTTGGATAATAATTCCTTCTACAGTTTTCAAACTGCAGTGCCAATTAAAAGTGAAGATGAAATATGAAGAGTGAGGAAGTCCAGATGGGATTGGTGGTTATAGGCAGCATAAATCATTTTCCTACTTTGTCAAGTTCAAGAAACTTGGAAAGGTATGATTCTACACCCTGAATATGAGATCACTTGGGCCTTTGAGAGGGGAGATGTCTCTGGGCCCAGGATCCAGAAGGAAATTAAGTTCTTTGCCAGTGCTAGAAACTTCTAAGTTTTAGTTCATTGCCTTCTAGTGCTAATTGTTTTTTTTTTTTAAATCAAGTTTTCATCCTCATGTGGTTCTTAGAGATGAGGAATGAGAGAACATGTTTTGCCAGGTTTAGAACCCATTCATACCTCATTCCAGTCAGTGTGTTTACTCTTGGCAAAATGCAACTTCCTGTTTCAAAGAAAGAGGATTGTAAAATGGGGTCCCAAGGCTTCTTGAATAGCAGATAGCTTTTAAAAGACCAGACTTTAATGAGCCATGGGTAACTGAGTCAGAAACATTAGGATTGAATGTCCCTTTAAATATATATGAGTTTAAAAAGCAAAAAGGGAAAAGGGTTAGCAAAATACTCTCTGGATTTTCATAGAAACCTCCCCGCCCTCCCCCCTATCCTCCAAGCTTGAAAATGGAAATGTTTGACACAGTCAAGAGGCAGCCTTAGCCACCATCCTTATACATCCAGGATACATTCATCTGTACAAAGTAAGACCTGGATATTTTATCTTTGTGCATAGAGAAAAAAAAATAATTCCTCACAAGCCAAATTTAAAGAGTGTGGTGCTTCTCTTGCCCCAAACACTAGAGAAATGCTGACCTCTCAGAGGATGGCTCTCTAGGAATAGCAAATAGAGAATGTGAGAAAAGGATGTTTTCTTCTAAAAATCATTGTTTGGTGCCTGTGCTGACACAAAGGAAGGGAGGGGGGGTTTCTGTTTCAAATACCTTTTTCTGGCATAAGGATTTTCTACATTGCCAGAAAGTGAAGTCTGTTGGACTGGGATAGCCCATCTAAACCCTCACCCCTGAAGCTCAATAAACACAACCATTTGCTCTCCAGGCCCAAGCTAACATTTGGGAGAATAATGGGAGATGGGGCTTCAAGTAAACCTTGGGTTTTATTACAGAGACTTCACATGTTCATTTAGGCAAAGTAAACAGAACTCAGTGCAAAATTGATTCAGTGTATAACCTAGCTTTTCTACTGCTTAATGAGGTGATGCTGATAAAATCAAAACAAATAGCGTTATGCTTTGTAAATGAAAGGGGAAAAGAGTTCTGGGTTTAATCATGGGGGGACTGAGTTACTGACAAGGCTAGCACCCCCAGGACAGTGGCTTTCACAATTTGTAGCCATCACTTCTGAGTGGCTTTGGTGTTGAACCTATAGATCTCTAGCATTCCCTGGAGAAGGGTGGGGAGAGCCTTAGCAAGCGAAGAAATTGGTCTGTCAGCTGTGCACATTTTGCTCTCTCTGCAGGTTGTTAGTGTCTCACCCTTAAATGGAGAAGGAACTCAACCAGTCCCTCTTAGTCCCTAGGCTCCAGGCTCATGGGTTGGTATAGGAAAGAAGGGACTTAAATAGGTATGAATTTAGGTGTTTGAAATTCAAGAATCAAATTTAATTTAAAAAATATTTATTGAGCACCCACCAATCAATTAATAGTGACTTACTAAATACCTAATGTGTGCTGTGTTAAGGATACATAAAAAAAAAAAGGAACTCTCAAGGAACTTCCATTTTACCTGGATTGAGTTCCATAGCCAACTAAACACTGATGGGGATATAAACGAAGAGTAAAATGTGATCCTCATCACAGAAGGATTTTTGTGTAGAATTAACAATAGTAGCTCACATTTATAAAGCACTTTATAGTTTTTAGTTCACTTTGTTCACAATGCCATAAATAGAGAGTGCAGGATTTATCATCATCATCATCTTAGAGGTAAGGAAACAGACTCAGAGAGGGTATCAAATGTCAAACAGCAAGTTTTAGAGCAAGTACCTGTTCCCAGATCTTCTGACTTTCTCAAGTCTTGTGTGTGCTTTCTGCCATGAAGACGAAGGAGGTGGATAGTCCCAATGATTGTTGTTGTTGTTGTTGTTATTTGTCCTTTGTTCTTTTTTTTGTTGTTGTGAGGCAATTGGGGTTAAGTGACTTGCCCAGGATCACACAGCTAGTTAAGTGTCAAGTGTCTGAGGCTAGATTTCAACTCAGGTCCTCCTGAATCCAGGACCAGTGCTCTATCCACTGCGCCACCTAGCTGCCCCTGTCCTTTGTTCTTGAAGAGGATCATGACGGATATCATGACTTGCTATGAATTGGATTTAAGTGAGGAAGGGCTGTGCAAAGTCACCAGCCTCACTCTCTCTTCCAGTGGGAAGATATATTATCAGGATGACTGGAGAGAGCCCCAGATGTTTAAGGCAATTGGAGTTAAGTGACTTGCTCAGGGTAACCAGCTAGTAAGTGTCTGAGGTCAAATTTGAACTCAGGTCTTCCCAACTTCAGTTCTAGTGCTCTATCCACTGCTCCACCTAGCTGTCCCAGTGCCAATGAAAGATATATCAGTCACACCATATTTGAAGTATTGTATGTAGTTCTGGGTGCCATGTTTTAGGAAGGGCATTGATAAGATGGAAAAGTCCAGGAGTGATGACTTAAATGGTAAACCACCTCAAGAACATGTCATATGAGGACTGGTTTAAGGCACTCAGGATATTTGGATTAGAGAAGACAAGACATAGGGGGAACGTGAAAGGATCTTTACATATTTGAAAGTCTGTCATATGGAAGGGGACTTGTTCTGTTTGGCTCCAGAAAGCAAAAGCAGTAGTTGCACTTAGGTAAAAGCTGAAAAGAGGCACATTTTGGCATGATATAAGGTAAAAATTGTTAAGAATTTGTGCTCCACCAAGTAGAATGTATGATAGGTGGGTTTGTGACCAACCTTCCATCCCATACTTCAAGCAAAGGCTGGATGACTCCAAATGCCTAATCTATGTATTATGGGGATTGTTGTTATGGCCTGCACTAAATGGCCTCTAAGGTGCTTTCCAACTAAGAGATCCTGAGAAATACATATAGAAAGAAGTCATAGTACAATATAAAAGAGGACCTGGCTGAGAGCTAAATGAGTCATACAATTAATGCTATAAGAATGTGGACAAGGGAGAGGTAGTGATGGGCTAGACAGCCTAGGCATATTAGCCCTCCCTCTACCCTCTTAAACAATAACCTCGAGCATCAAATATAAGTTTCTGTTTGTCATTTAAAACTTTTTACAACTTAACCCCTTCTTATCTTTTCAGCCTTTTTATACATTCTCCCCCTTCATGCACTCTATAATCCAATCAAACTGACCTTATTGTGCTTCACATAGGATATACATCTCCCATTTTTAAGCCTTCAAAGAGGGTGTCCTTCCTACCTGGAGAGCATTTCTTTCTCATCTCTGCCTCTTGGAATTCATGCTTTCTTTGAAGACTCAGCTCACATCACATTCTCTGTGATACCTTTCTTGGTGTGTTTAGCTCAGGGGTTCCCAAAATATTTCCATTCCTGTACCCATACTGATATCCCCTGGTACTTCCTGTGCCCTCCATTCAATGTTTTTTGGGGGCAGGGCAAAGAGGGTTAAGTGACTTGGCTACGGTCACTCAGCTAGTAAGTGTCAAGTGTCTGAGGTTGAATTTGAACTCAGGTCCTCCTGAATCCAGGGTTGGTGCTTTATCTACTGTGCCACCTAGCTGCCCCTGCCCCTCCATTCAATATGAAGTGAAATGAATTCTAGTGCTTAGTGTTCATGTGGATGTGAGAAATAAAAGATTAATTTTTATGAAGAAAAGTTGATTATGCACATAACTTAAAATTGTTCAATGTAAATGTCTGTCAGAACACATTTGGATAAATTAAAGAGAACCTTTATTCTGTTTCTCATCAACCAACAACTTTATTCTTGGTATAGTTTGTGAAAGAGAAACCCGCATAATATGGTCAGCCTCTAGTTTGTTTCTTGCTTTGGCTTTGATTGAGAACAGGACTAAGGATCCTGATTCACAAAGATAAGTTGTTATAAACACAATTAAAGCCTTATGAGGACTTTGGCTAAGTTCAGAGTATGCTTTTCTAATGGTACTCTAAAAAAAATTGTAATTTCATTGATTGGAAACCAATTCAAAAATATTGGTTCTCGCAGAAAACTTTAGGGATAAGGTCCATGAACTGGTTAAATTTTTTTTTGATAACTGCATTTCAATTATATTAGTTTCCTTCATAATCCTATTTTATTTAATGCGTTGATTTTTTTTTTCTGAGAAGGGGTCTATAGGCTTCCCTTGGCTGTCAAAGAAGTCTGACACACACAAAAAAGATTCAAAATTAAATTAGTTTTTTTTTATGGGTCCTTGTCATTAATTTTTTCTAGGTTAGTATGAAAGATGTTTCTTATCCAGACCTCATTCACTTAGTTTGGGTTAGTAAGAATTATTCCTTCAACTGTTCCCTTCAAATTTTTGAGATTCAATCTTTCCTTCCTCCCCAACCAAAATAAACACACACACACACACACACACACACACACACCTAACACTACTTTTGAAACATTTCAATAAGATAACATATTTACTTATTTATTTGTTTGTTTTTTCCAGGGCAATGAGGGTTAAGTGACTTGCCCAAGTTCACACAGCTAGTAAGTGTCAAGTGCCTGAGGTCAGATTTAAACTCAGGACCTCCTGAATCCAGGGCTTTTTATCCACTGTGCCACCTAACAGCCCCCCAATAACATAGTTATTTAGCAAATAGTCTCCATATCTCCTTGACAAGCTTTTTGTACTCACAAGGGTTATGTGGATCGGAAAGATCACTGCTGTATCTAATAGTGCCTTCCTTTGTAAGGCTACATTGTATCTGTTTTGTGTATACCTATGGATACATATATACATCTCACTGACTGTCTGTCTGTCTGTCTGTCTGTCTGTCTGTCTGACTGTCTTTCTGTCTCTCTGTTTCAGTCTTTCTGTCTCTGACTGTCTTTCTTACTCTCTCTGTCTCTGTTTCTCTCTGTCTCTGTCTCACTCTAGCTCTGTTTCTGTCACTGTTGCTGTCTCTCTGTCTCTGTTATTGTTGCTGTCTCTCTGTCTCTGTTGGTTTGTCTCTCCCCCATTATCTCCCATGCCAAGGGTTATGGGAATGGAAAAAAAACTGGGAACTCCTGAGCTAGGGGCAGCAAGAAAAGATATTAACACAATGTTATCTAAGCTGAGTCTTGAAAGAAAGTATGAATTCAAGAGGTAGAGGGAAGGAGGGGGTGCGTTCCAAGCATCAAAGACAACTTGCAAAGGCTCAAAGATAGGAGATATGGGAACAGCAAAAAAGTCAGTTTGACTGGATCATAAAGTGGGCATGTCTCCACCCCGTTTCTTTTCTTAGAGTGTAAGTTCCTTGATAGCAGGGATGATTTGGTTTAGAGCCCCAAACCTTTAGCATTGTACCTGGAACATAATAGGTCTTTAATAAATGCTAGATGGTACAGTGGATATCAGGGACACTTGAGTTCAAATTCTGCCTTAGACACTTAGTGATGTGATCCTGGGCAAATCATTTCACTTCTCTCAATCCCAGTTCCCTCCTTTATAAAACACACACAATAATGATATTTTCTCCAAATGGTGGTTGTGAAGATCAAGTGAGATAACATGTGTAAAGTGCTTAGTAAACCTTAAGGTGTTTTCTGTAAAGGCTAACTACTATTGTTGTTCTTTATTGTCTTCATGGAGGAGAGTGGATTGGAGCTAAGTCCTGAAGGAAAGGTAAGAGCAGGAGTACAAGAGTAGGTACCAAGACTGGAAGATGCATATAATGCGTGTGTGTGTGTGTGTGTGTGTGTGTGTGTGTGTGAGAGAGAGAGAGAGATGGGCTTGGGAGTCAGTATTAAATGAACCCAGCTGCAGCAGCAGCAGCAGAAGAAGAGGTAGAAATGTTAAGGATGTTTGAACCAGATCATGGGACACCTTGAATGTCAAACTTCAGGACCTGGCACTTACTAAAATTGGCATCATGAGCCATTAAAGACTTTAGAGGGAGGCAATGACATGTTAAAAGGGGCATTTTGGGAAGATTAGTGGAGAAAATGGTGTGTAAGATGGACAGAGGAGGTTTCAAAATAGTGCACATTTATAAAATTGCTGCCAAATATGGCTTCATACATAATCTATGGCAAAAGGGTGATTGGTAAAAGGATTAAAAGAAATTTAGAAGAAACAAGATTAAACTTATTTTGGGGGACTATTAAAAATTCATAATACACATCATAGCATCATTAAAAACAAAGGCTTAAAACTGGAAGGTAACTTAAAGTCATCTAATCCAATTCTCTTATTTAATAGCTTGTGACCTCTTTAAGGTCTCCCAGGTTGTAAGTAGCAGAAGAAAGATTCAAACTCAGGTCTCATTACTTTGAATTCCACCCTCTTTTTACTACAACCATTCTAAAAATTTATGAATCTATGGACTTGGCAATCATATGTATATCTTTTTTATTTTATGGAAAAGATACCTGTCTAACACTGGGCAAAACATTTTGCTGCTGAGTCACATTTTCTTCATCAGTAAAATGAAGAAACTGGACTAGATGATTTCTATATTCCTTTTGATCTCTAGGTCTATGGTTCTATCAACCTATCATTTGCCTCTTAATTGTCTTCTTTTCTTTGAATTAAACATCAGGCGCAAGTAAGATACAGAGTAAAATACAGTAAGATAAAATGCTAAATTTGTGGTCAGAAGATCTTGGTTCAATTCCTAGAATTGCCCCTTGCCATCCATATGACCTTGGTCAAATCAATTCACCTTTATGGGCCTCAGTTTCCTCATCTGTAAAATAAGGAGGTTGCACTAGAAGACCTCTAAAGTCCTAAATGTATGGGGTCGAGTTCCTCCACAACTGATCCCTATTATAGAGGAAATTCTTGTTTAGATATGATTTGGATTAGGTGACTTCTGAGATCCCTTTCAACTTCCAAAATTCTCTGATTCTATGTGTCTTCCAACAAATCTGGCTGTGCAGTAAGTTTGTGTAAAATGAATATTTTTTCATGGACTGCCTTCCCCACTCTAAAATTTAGTGGTACATTTCTATAGGAAAGAAAAATCTTCCCATGGAATGAATTGAAAATCTTAAGGGCGAAAGGCATTACATGTTGGTCAGCCAAATAATGATCAGCCATCTGGGACATGGCTGCAACTACTGGGTACCTACTGGGAGCTGTAGTCCCCATATAAGTTAATTCCCCATCCTCCCAGTCCATTTTGCCATTCTTTCAGTACTTTCCTAGTTCTGTCATCTCTTCACAACTTTTGTCCACTCTACCATCCCTTTATCTCACCTGACCCAGGACCACAAGATTATCTCATCTCTAAATCTCTCTGAATTCCACATACACAACTTCCAGAACTTCAGGCCTCTTCTCTTTACAGAGATGAGGTATATAATGACATTTTTTTCTTTTTTTCCATAAAAGTATTTTATTATTTTCCAGTTACATGTAGAGATAGTTTTCAACATTTGTTTTTTTATAAGATTTCTAGTTTCAAATTTTTTCCCTCCCTCCCCCCTCCCCAAGATAGCAAGCAAGCTGATATAGATTATATCTGTATAATCACATTAAACATATTTCTGCATTAGTAATATGACATTTTTCAATAGGAACTACTATCTAACACATAATGTTTCCCCTAACAGCTACTTGAAGGCAGGGATTGTTCCATTTTTTGTCCCTATATTCCCAGCATCTACCCTGGGACCTGGAACATAGTAGGCACTTAATAAGTGCTTGTTGAATTAATGAGTGTACTTCAGTTAGAAAAGTTATCTCACTTTAAAGCTCTGGGTTATGTAGTAAGTGCTATGCCTGACCAGTTTGTTACCTGGCTACATAGACTTGGTAAGGAGGCGGCCCAGACAGGCATGGGGTAGTAAGGTTCTAATTAAATAATTCCTGTCATCTGTGTGAATCCTGTTAAACTCCATATCCTCTGGAATTATCAACACTTGTTTGTGCTCTTTGTACCTCTTTATTGTCAACCATTAGTTATCAGTTTACAAACTTAGACTGCTTATTGACCCAACCTAAAGCTTTTGTGTATGCCCCAGAAAACTAACCATGACATTTTCCTACTTTGTTAAATCTATAATTTCCAAGTTTCCAAAATTGGAATTGATTGAATAACTGAACACAAAGTTCAGTAGTCATTACAAGGATGATGCTTATTGGGAGAGAGGCCTCTCTTCTGGAATGCCTCAGAGATGTATCCTTAACCTTGTATAGCTAGATGATGCAGTGGGTAGACTGTTGATTCTGGAGTCAGGAAGAGCTGAGTTTAAATCTGGCCTCAGACACTAGCTGTGTGAGCCTAGGCAAGTCATTTAGCCTGCCTGCCTCAATGTCATTAACTGTAAAAAGGGGATGATAATAATAGCACCTATCTCTCAGGAGCTGTTGTGGGGACCAAATGAGATATGTATGGTACTTAAAATAGTGCCTGGCACATTGATAAATGCTTTCCTCCTCCCCCTCTCTCCCTCCTCTTGTGCTGCTTGATACTTTTGTCAGTGACTTAGATGAGGGCCAGGTTGGCACGCTGATGAACACTGAAGATGGTAGGAAGCTGGGAAAATGCTGGCTCATAGATTCAGGATCCTAAAAGATTGCATCAGGTTAGAATGATAGGCTGAATCAAATAAATTGAAATTCCATAGGACTAAATGCAAAATTCTACAAATTTCACAAATTCTGGGTCAGGGAAGTATAGCTACTTAGTCATTCTTATGAAAAGAGATTTGGAGTTTTGGGGAACTGCATCATTGTCGGTTGTCCAGTAATTGGTTAGGGACAAAGCTGCATTGTCACCCAAAAGGGTGACATGGCTGCCACTATAATTCTGGGCTGCCTGAAGAGGGACGTTGTAGTTGTACTGCACTCTGCCCTGCTCATCCCTCATCTGAAGTACTATGTTCAGTTCAGGGTGCTGTGTTTTAGGAAAAGCATTGACAACTTAGGGCAAGATTAGTACAAGGAAACCAGAATGGTGAGAAGACTAGAGAAATAAATTCCATATGAAGTTCAGGTAAAGGAATGAGCAATGTTTAGCCTGGAAGAAAGAAGATTTAGAGTGAACATGCTTATGTCTTCAGGTATTTGAAAGTATATAGGATAGAGATTAGACTTATTCTACTTGCATCCAAAATGCAGAAAACAGGAGCAATGGGTAGATGGTATGGGGGAAAATTTTAGGTTTTATGTATAGATGGCACAATGGATAAAACACTGGACTGGAGAAATCAGGAAAACTCATCTTTGTGATTTCAAATTTGGGCTCAGACACTAGCTGTGTGACCCTGGGCAAATCCCTTAACCCTGTTTGCCTCAGTTTCCTCATCTGTCAAAAAGAGCCAGAGAAGGAAATGACAAATTACTCCAGTATCTTTGCCAAGAAGACCCCAAATCAGTCAATGAAGAGTTGAGCACTACTGACCCCCCCCCCAAAAAGAAAATCTTTCTAACAATGAGAGCTATCTAAAAATGGAATGGACTGCCTTGGACAGTAGAGGAAGACCCATTATGGGATCTTTTGGAGCAGAGGCTGTATGACAGCTGCTGGATATATTGCAAAAGGGTTTCTTGATTAACTATAGGTTGGAAAAAAAAGAAAAAAGTATAGGTTGGACTAGGTAGCCTATGGGGTCCCTTTCCAACTTTTCATTTCTGTGCTTATATGAAAATTCTCTATATTGCATTTATAGGAAATCTAGGTGACAGAGTGTAGGTCTAGAGATGGGAAGATCAGAGTTCAAGGTTAAAACATTTACTAGCTGTATATTCTGGGGCAAGTCACTTAGCTACTATGTGCCTCAGTTTCCTCAAATGTAAAATGGAGATAATATGACACCTACCTTCCAGGGCTTTTGTGAGGATCAAATGAGATAATTGTAAAGCACTTAGCCCAGTGCCTGGTACAGAGAAGGCATACCAGAATGTGTTCTTTTTTTTCCCTTAAAAGCTTAGAATACATGTGCATAGAAAATAGGTATTTGAATAACAGCTGGGTACTATAATTGAGGAATCTTGAGTTCCTTTCTGGTTCTGCCCATTAAGTTTTAGCATTTGGTAAGATAATGCTTTCTTTATGAAAACATTTTTCCATCTTTAACATAATGTTGTAGTCTCCAATTTTGAATCATAGCATGTTAGAGTTGGACAAGATTTTAGAGACCATTGAGTCTGCCCTATTCATTTTTACACACATGGAAACTGAGAACCAGGGAGATAGTGTATAGTTATTTCATCAATTCATAATTCATTAGTACTTAAAATGCTTTGCTATCTGTGTGATCAATCATGCATTTATGTATTTGACATGCTTCTGACATTTTATTATGATTGAGTTGAAAACAACAAGCTCTGCAAAATTTACCTCCAGGTCTCTACTAAAGATGAATTCTGAAAGAGAATATATAGATAGATTTTAGTTAAATCTAAAGCTTAGTCTCTTCCAAAAAAAAAAAAAAAAGAAAGAAAGAAAGGGAAAAGAAAAAAAGAAATAGAATGGTTTGAAAATAAAAAATTAAGGTTTGAAGTGGGAAATAAGGCAAAATGGACCACATCCTGTAATGACTAATGTCTTTGTACTACACTAGGAAGACAGCATGTTCACATATGCACTATAAATTCATCTTACAGGAAACTTAATGGGCTGGATTTGTAACAAGTTAAATGAGACTTTTTTTTTCATTTGATCCAGTTTTCCTTGGCTGACACCCTTTTATGTTTGAGCTAAACCATCTTGGTTTTGAATGCTTCGACATATTTCACTCTCAGCCACATTTCACCATCAGCCTAGTGCCGAATGATTTGGAGTTTTGAAAGGAAAGCTCCCTTTAGATCTTAGGTTTGGGGTGGTGTCATAAACAAATCTGAGCTTCGTTCTCATGGCTCACTATGATCTCCTCCAATCCTTTGATGTATTTATATCTATGTTCATGGATTATATGAGTAAGCCATGCACAATTATTTATCCTCTTAGGAATGGGGGCCTAAAGTTCTCTGCTCATTGCTACCATGCTGGGTGCTCAAGGGCAGATTGGACTGAAAAACAAGGGGAACTTTGTGTGACTTTGATGGATTTTTCTCTGAAAAGTAGGGATTCTCACAATGAAATACACTGGCCCTCCTGGTAGATTTCTCCATCCACACCCTTGTTACCTACTCTGTATGTACCTGATTACTCACTTATTCTTTACTCTATTAGAACATATGCATCTTAAAGGCAAGGATTATTTGCGTCTTTATAGCATGGTGCCTGGCAAACAGTATACACATAATAAATGCTCTTGATATTGATTGATTGATTCCTCATTGGTCTAAGTCTGTGTATATGTAAATCCACACACTGGTAGTTCTAAAGGTTAGAGATACATCAATATGAATTATAGACTATAGAAGCATGAACCTATCTGCTCCCCAATGCTATCCAAAAGGTAGTGGTGGAAATAAAAATAGTGCTCAAATCCCTGGTGCCACTAGAAGCCTTGAGATAAGTAGAAATAAGAATATTAGAGCTTGAAAGGATTTTAAAAGCCACCTAGCCTAATCTTCTCATATTACAAATAAAGCAATTGAGACCCAGAGAGGGTAAGTTATCTGTCATAGGTCTAGATGGGGCAGCTAGGTGGCATAGTAGATAGAGCACTGGACCTGGAGTCAGGAAGACCTGAATTCAAATATGGTCTGGGATATTTATTAGCTGTGTAACTCTGGGCAAGTCACTTAACCCTGTTTGCCTCAGTTTCCTCATCTGTAAAATGAGTTGAGAGAAGGAAATGGCAAACCATCCCAGTATCTTTGCCAAGAAAATCCCAAATGTGGTCACAAAGAGTTGGACATGACTGAAACTACTGAACAACAACGATAACAACATAGACCTGATTAGTTGTAGGAAAGAAGGAAATGAAGAGAAAGAAATATATAGATAACTAGAGAGTAAAATCACAGGCACATTATCTTATTGCTGATAAGAGAAGAGAGAAAGGACATGGTGTCCTGACTTGCACTTAACCTGCAGGTGGGGCAGGGGATTATATAGAATCTAGAAATTCATTCCGCAGAGGAATGAAGAGGGCATCCAGGGGCAAAATCATTGAAAATATTGTGGGTAGAGGAGGCAACTGGGCCAGAAAAAAAAGTATACAATGGACCATTGGCTGGAGGGTACATGTGTTAATTTAGTTCTGTTAATGAACTGAGTCAAAAAGGCTAAAATACAGGAATGTGACAGGAGGCAGATTTGAATAAGAAAAAAGGGCTTATTCTGGAGGAGGATCTGCATTGGGAGGCAATATGGGGTTTTGATTCTCAGGACAGGTGACTAGGTGTATTAGATAAAAAATGGAGCCATGTGACTTTCCAAGAGAAGGGGCCCCAAATGTTCATCTAGAGCTCTGGGAGCAAAGAATATAACTGCGCCAAAAAGAGCTGAATTAGCCATTCCATTTATTTAGTGAATTTTCTCCAAACAAACCAATTAGGGCAGAGTGGTTTGGACAAAGGCAAGAAATAACATCCAAAGGCTAGAGCCATAAACTTCTCCAGGACTGCACAATAGGCAAATGCCATGGTTAATTCAGAAAAACAAAAACCCCAAAAGGCAAAGTTTTTAGAGGTCAGATAGAAAAGGGTCTGTTTCATCCAGTGAGCCATGGGCAAGGACAGAACTTCTGTTGATTCATGGTCAGTGAGTCTACGGTGAAGCAGGGAGCCATAATGTAACTGTGGGTATAAGGACTTGACTGAGTGAGGGGAATATCCGGGAGGTGTGTTTTCATAGGCCCAGAGTTTAGAGGAAGCTGATTCTAAAAGTTCTTACCTAATCACTTTGCCAAGGTGAATCCACACTTACTAATAGCCTAGAGCTTGACCTAATATCTAGTACAAATACAATTAGGTTTTCTGACCTGGAAGATGAAACTGGGAAGAAGAGGCTCAGTCAGGCAAGAGAAGGGGAACCTACAAGAGATTTTGGTCTAATTCTTGGTATGATTATATCATGCTACTAACCCCAACCAGAGTATTTGAAAAGAGTAACCAGAAGGGAGACAGACACATGACTTTCCTGGGGAGCAATATATGTATTGTAGCTTCCCATAATCTTGGTGAGAAAGCAGGTGAAAAATTCCCAGCTTGGAAGGATCCCATGGAATTGGAAATCTACCCATGTTCTTACGTCATGAGGCAGTTAGGTGCACATTATTGAGTTCTAGGCTTGCAATCAAGAAGTTGTTATTCAGTTGTTCAGTCGTGTTTGACTCTGTGACCCCATGCACCATAGCATGGCAGACCCTTCTATCTTCATTATCTCTCAAGGTCTGTCCAAGTTCATGTTTGTTGTTTCCAAGATACTGTCTATCCATCTCATCCTCTGCCCTCCCCTTCTCCTTTTGCCTTCAATCTTTTCTTCCATCAGGGTCTTTTCCAATGAATCCTGTCTTCTTATTATGTGTTCAAAGTATTTAAGCTTTAACTTTATTATTTGACCTTCCAATGAATGGCTGAATTAATTTCTTTAAATATTGACTGATTTGACCTTCTTGCTGTCCAAGAGACTATCAAAAGTCTTTTCTAGTACCACAATCTGAAAATGTTGATTCTGTGGCACTCAGCTTTACTTATAATCCAACTTTTACAGTCATACTTCATTACTGGAGAAACCATAGCCTTGACTATCCAGACCTTTGTCGGCAAGGTGATGTTGCTGCTTGCCATAGCTTTCCTTCCAAGGAGCAAGTAAGTGTCTTTTAATTTCATGGTAGACCTGAGTTTAAATCCAACCTTAGATACTTACTAGCTGCAAGAAACTGGACAAGTCAATCAACTTCTGTTTGCCTGAATTTCTTCAACTGTAAAATGGAGATAATAACAGGACCTACCTGATAGGGTTGTTTTGAGGATCTAATGAGTGAATACTCGTAAGTACTTAGCACACAGTGCCTGGCATATAGTAAACGCTATATAAATACTTATCCCCTTCCTTACCCTTCATTTCCAAGTAGTTACTCACATTGGAACAGGCAGTTGAATTATGGAGCTAGTCTTGTGCGTCTGTAAAGAAGTTCAGGTTTTGAGATGTGGACATCACCTAAAAAGAATCAGCTATGATAAATTTGAGTTTCAAGGTAATCAGAAACTGCACATTTGATAGGACTCCTGAGTTACCTACCCCCAAACACCACATTATTTTCAAATGATCTGGTAAGGGTTTGGCAACAGAAGGAAAAAAATGAAGTTATGGGCAGGGGATGGGCAGATGGAGAAGGAAGTTTCTGGCATCACAAAGTGACAAAGAAAAAAAGGAAGAAGTACATGGTGTGTCACCAGCAACTGCCTGAGGTATTACTTATGTCACTGGTTGCCTATATCTGAAATCAATAATTGATTATGGCCCTGTATTCTTTCACTCTCTCAATATCTTTATAGATATGTATATATAGACATATAGATATCTTATAGATATATCTATCCATATAATCTATTCTATCTATCTATTTATATATCTATGTATCTATCTATTATCTAGCTATAACCTATAAAATCCTAATATCTATCTACAGATTATTTATAAAAATCAGGGCCATTACTAATTTTATTGTTATTAATTAATATTCATATATGTCTATATATGCATACAGACACATAGATATATAATTAATGCTTTTCCCCCTTTCTAGTGCATGTTCCTTACACCCTCCTTAGTTAAAATCAGGCCTAAGCTGCTCACTTAGCTATGTGATCCTGGACAAGTCACTTAATTGCTATTTGCCTCAGTTTCCTCAACTATAAAATGGGATAATGACAGTACCTACCTTGTTGAGTTTTTTTGAGGATCAAATCACAAATTGGCACAGGGCCTGGCATATAGTAGGTGCCTTGTAAATACTTATTCCCTTTCTTTTATTAAATAGTCATTTTCACTTTCCAAGTATTTACAAACCATCTTTTTAAAATACTTTTTCCTATAATTTTGCCAGTGTTTAACATCAAGTTTCCCAGGATTTCATTGTTAGAATCTATGACATCTTTCCCTTTTTTTCTTTAAGCATTTGTTAAGCACTGACTATATTCAGGGCAGGTAGGTAGTACAGTGGATAGAGAGTGGTCTCTGGAATTAGGACGACCTGGGTTCAAATCTGGCCTCACATTTACTAGTTGTGTGACTCTCAGAAAGTCACTTAACCATGTTTGCCTCTGTTCCTCATCTGTGAAATGGCAAACCATTTCAGTGTCTTTGCCAAGAAATCCCAAAATAGGATCACAAAGAATCAGACATTACTGAAATGACTCAACAATAAAATGTCCAATGCACTATGCTAGGCCAGGGGATGTGGGAGTACAAGGACAAAAATGAAATACAGTTCATTCCCTCAAGAGCTTATTTACTTCTAATGCAATAAGCAAGCCTGCCTAGATAAAATCGTCAGACACCTTGAAGGAGAGACAGATCTGTTCTAGGTGAGTCCAACCACTACCACAACCTCAATCACCACCTTCCCTCAGAACCGGAGACAATCTGGGACCCTGAACCCAAGAGCCCTCTGTGCCACCAGCCTAGCTTCTACCCTGGCCCTTACAGCCACCAGCCAGGGAGAAACAGCCATTGACATAAGACCTGGTGATTCTTCTGTAGGAGCTAGAGCCCTAACCTTTTAACAGTCACACCTCCTGAAGACCTGTAAAATAAGGTGCTCATAACTATAGTCCTTAGCACTGTTAAATGGTTCAACATCAAAAACATTAGAAGGGGCAGCTAGTTGGTGCAGTGGATAGAACACCAGCCCTGGAATCAGGAGCACCTGAGTTCAAATACAGCCTCAGACACTTGACACTTACTAGCTGTGTGACCCTGGGCAAGTCACTTTACCCTCATTGCCCTGCAACCCCCCGCCCAAACAAACAAACAAAACACACACACACACACAAGCCACCCCAAACCCCCCAACAATATTAGAGAAAATGTATTGTCATCTGCTTAGCCAGAACTCTCTAAGGGTCCTGACACCTTTCCCTTGGACTTTCCTCTGAAACTTCTTATCCATGTTGTATTCCCACTATAATGGGAACTCTTGGAGGGCAGGGTTATTTGAATTGGCAGGGCTTAGGGTTTAGGACAGTATTTTAAATAAGCCTTCCTCCTTACACATTTCCAACCTTTCACTAATGTTGCATGTAGTTGTGAAAAAATGTACCCCAATTTTAGGGGAATATTCTGTTGTTTTTTTTTGTTACTATGCTTTTTATTAAATGTCTTTGCTGTCAACCATTTGTATCCTTTAGTTTACCAATGAAAATAAACACAATGATGGGGACTTATAAAGTATAGTTGTGAGTTGATGCAGACTCATATGGCACTTGAACCTGGGATAGTATTACTGGACGTTAACTTGTGAGAGTGGGTCTTTAGATGTTACATCATCATTACCATGGATTTTTATACCTCAAGACTTATCTCTTGTTGGGAATTAAAAGCTTCATTAATAATATATAGGATTTCAAGGATTTTTTTAAAAGAATGTGGAAGAAGTATCTTTTTGGGGTAGTGATCCCTTTATAAGGGGGCAGTTAGGTGGCACAGTGGATTGAATGCTGGGCCTGAAGTCAGGAAGACTCACCTTCCTGAATTCAAATCTGGCCTCAGGCATGTAGTGGTTGTGTGACCCTGGGCAAATCACTTAACCCTGTTTGCCTCAGTTTCCTCATCTGTAAAATTAGCTGGAGAAGGAAAGGCAAAGTACTCTAGTATCTTTGCCAACAAAACCCCAACTGGGGTTACCAAGAGTCTAACATGACTCAAATGACTAAACAACAACAATCCTGAGAGCCTCATACTTGAGAATGGTTCCCTTCTCCCCCAGTCCTAAACTTTGAGAGGGTTTGTGATGCAATAGAAAGGACAAAGACTTTAGGGTAAAAGGTTTGGGGTTCCAATCTTAGCTCCTGTGTTTGCTCAACCTCAGTTTCCTCAGTGTAAAAACAAGTGTGTTTGATTAGCATATTTCTAAGGCTCTTTCCAACTCTAAAAATTCAATGAATAAATTATATTGTCTACCTATCTGGAATGGTTTCAGGCACATGGTAGTTGTGTTTTATTAACACTTTTACTTCAAGTTCCAATTGAAAATTTTGATTGCTTTTTCATATGGGAGTTTGAACCCCCCCAAAATTATCCTTTCTCTAGTTGAGGTCCAGGGAATATAAGCAAACACACATAAACATAACTGTCCTCCGATACCTGGATAATGGAATCATTTCATTTTTATTGATTAAACCCATTCTTCTTTGCCTGCCTCTGTAGCCAACTCTTCTGCACTCATTAAGGCAGTGTTCTTTGTGTCCTCTTTTGTTTAACCACCAGGAAATTGAAGAGCTTCAGGCCTCGTTACATTCTTGCATAAAACTTTGGCTGCTTTTTCTTTCCGATATTAGTGGAAAAGCCAAGGTATCTCATTAGTTGCCAAGCAGCAGTGGATGGGGAACTGGAAAGTGGCCAACACCAAATCACTCCTACCCATTTTTTCCAACTTAAGGCAAACTTACTTGCTCCTGTCACCTAAGATTTTTCCAGGGGCCTTTAAGAGAATTACCATTTGTCCCCATAGAGCTTTCAGAGATGCTAAATTCATAACCACTTACTGATACCTGGATCCAGATTAATTACAAACGTAAAAACTGAAAGATAGGGCAAGCCTGTGAATAAGATTGTACTTCTCTGCCACGGTCATTAGACACAGGGGATGCTGCCCAGGCTGTGGCATTATTCTGATTGGCTGCTAGATGAATGACTGAGCCTCATTTCCCCTTTCTGATTTAGTGGGAACGGGTCAAGGGTTCTACTGCAAAATACACAACACTTCCAGTTTAAAATAGATCTTGGAATACCCTAAAAGGGGGAAGAAGAATGTGAGAATGCAATAGGACAGGGTTCTTTGATCCTGAACCCAGTTAGAATGTTAATTATCTGTGCATGTCAGGCAAAACAGTGGGACCTCCCTTAGAGCAGGCCTCCCCGAGCGAATTAGAGGACCCAGAAATGATTGTGTTGCACCATTTCCAAATGATTCAGCCATGGCTTTCAGGCAGATTCTGGATGAGGAAGTTGACTTGCCTGTATATACACTACATAGTTTGGCAGTAAGTAATGCGATCTAAAGTTCAGAAAAAAAAGATACTACAATAAAAATGGGACGTACCACTATCAGTGTGTAGTATTTATGAACACCTACTTACTATGTGGCCAGTTCTGTGCTAGGTCCCCCTTCTGACTCAGTGGTTAATAGGTAAAAGTCTGCTCTAAGAAATATGCACCACTTTCGTTTAAAATAGACCTCAGAATACAAAATATAGTTTGTCCCCCTCTTCTTGTTTTCCCCTATTACATTGGGAACAGCCATCAAATCAATACTACCATTACTTCTCAAAAGCTTTGTTGTCTTTGCTATGACTATATTCAGGACAATTGGATGGTGCAGTGGATAGAGCCCCAAGCTTGGAGTCAGGAATAACCAAGTTAGAATCTGACCTAATACACTTATCAACTGGGTGACCTTGGGCAAGTCATATAACCCTGTTTGCCTCAGTTTCCTCATTTGTAAAATGAGCTGAAGAAGGAAATGGCAAACCACTGCCAAGAAAACCCCATATGGGTTCATGAAGAGTCATGCGCAACTGAAACAACTGAACAGCAATAACAAAAATGACTCTACTCACTCTTCCTGTGACATCTAAGACCAAGCACTCATCTCTAGTCACTAATATTTTATGTGCTGTCTCTCCTAAAAGAAGATATGCTCCCTTAGGGCAGGAACTATCTTGTTCTTGTGTTTTTATCTCCAGTCCTTAGAACAGTGCTTGGGATACATAGTAAGTTCTTAATAAATTCATTCATTCATTCATTCATTCATTCATTCATTCACAGAGAACATAAGAGAATTATCAGACATGGTCCCTGACCTCAAAGAGTTTGCAATCTAGCTAGCAAAAGAACGGCAACACATGTGAGACAACTAGAGAACAATAGAGAACAGACATCAACGTGTTCTGAATGGAGTGGCACAAATCATAACCTCTATAAAAGCTTGGAAGAGGAAGGAATTCTTTGTGTTCTGAAGCAATTAGGAAACAGTTCCTAGAGCTCAGTAGAGGGATGAGGAGGATTTGAACTTGTGGAGAGGGAAGGACTGCATGAATACCCTCCTCGTAGGTCTACTTTACTGTGTTAAATCAGGTCTTTCCTGATCATAGTTGGTGATAGTAGGGTTTGAGTAATGCAATCACTAAATACACATATCTTAATTTGTATCATCATGGAATTCCACCAAATAATATTACTAATATTTGATGACTAGAAAACAGGGGGTTTTTTTGTCCTTTGAACTTTAAATAAGATTTCTGAATGCCTGGTAAGATCTATCGTTTACTAATATAATAGAAATACTATTATAATAGAAATTAAATACTAATATAATAGAAATTAAAAAATAAAAATAGAACATTCCTGAGAAATGCCATATGATTACATGTCGGGAGGAGCATTTTGTTACCTTGGCAGTATGTTGTTGCTTTAATACAGCTTCACTTGCCTTTTGATCCAGAGCAGCTTGGAATCAATATAGCCAACAGGAGGAAAGAGCTTTCAAGAAGTACCCTGACAGAAGGGGAAAGAGCAGAGCCAGGGTGGGGGGTGGGAAGGAGGAAGACATTAATGTGATTTCCCATATTATGTCTTGCCAGGGGGTTGGGAGACATTGAGGGTTGTCCCCCCTTCCTGCTGGGGCCAGACATCGGTTACTGTTGTCCCCATATTACTGTAGCCAGTATGTCCCTTCATTCCTGCTAATGCCTGCCTTGCAGGCTTGGGGCAGCTTCCACTCTCCAAGATCTGGGGTCAGCCTCAGTTCTATATCAGATCAGGGCCCTGGACTAGCAGCCGTGGGTTCCTGAGTTGATGTTACTATTGTCCCAGTGTACTCAGTTTTTCTAGATTGATTTCAGGCCCAGGGCTGGGTTGGTGTGAGAGGGAGAGATTCTCACCTTTCTTTTATCTGGTGAACTGGGATGAGGTGAGGTTGCTTGCTTACAACAAGAGTGTTGGGTGTATTTGCTGCTTTTGCTTTCTCTTAACATTTTTTTTTACTAATTTAACGGTTTTCTTTTTACTACTTTTAGAGGACAGGGTCATTTTTAGACAACTCTGGCTTTAAAAGGATAGGGAGGGGCAGCTAGGTGGTGCAGTGGATAGAGCACCGGCCCTGCATTCAGGAAGACCTGAGTTCAAATCCGACCTCAGACACTTGACACTAGCTGTGTGACCCTGGGCAAGTCACTTACCCCCAATTACCTCACCAAAAAAAAAAAAAAAAAGATAGGGAGCTGTTAGGAGTAGGAACCAACTCTTTTCCCAACCATTTCCAGACCATACAGTTGTTTGTATACTTCCTCTGTCCTTTCTCGGTCCCCTTTTGGTATTGTCTTTTCCCATTAGAATAGGAAGTTCTGGAGTGCAGGGACCATCTTGGCTTCTTGTGTTTATGTTTCTACTGCTTAGGCCAGTGCCTGACACACAGTGGGCACTTAATCGATGCTTTATCATTCATCTATCTGTTCAATCCCTCATTCATTTTGTAGAGCATCTTGTATTGAGTTACCACACTGGGAGTTCCTAATGATGACTGAATCACAGCTTCTTGATTCATATTCTACATTGGCAAGGTTAAGAGATCCAATTCCTCTCCCCTCCTAACTTCCTTCCCCCACCTTTTCCCACCCCACAATACAGGGTTATTTGTATTCCCATTGCATTTTCCTTTTTCAAGATTGATAGTGAGTGGCTTATGGTGGTGAAATTCATGAGAGTAGATAATGCCAATTAACAATAACAGCAACAACAATAAAAAATTCTTACATCCTTACATTATAAGACATGGTCCCTGACTTCAAGAAGCTTATATACGCATTTGGGAGACAAAAGTAATGTCCAGGAATGAAATGCTAGAACGTGTGGCAAAGATTATAAGCCTATATGTTTTGGGCAGGAGAGAGAGAGAGAGAGAGAGAGAGAGAGAGAGAGAGAGAGAGAGAGAGAGAGAGAGAGAAATTAGTGTGAGTTGAAGTTGAAGGACAGGCTACATGGAGGACATGGGCCAGGCTTTGAATGGTCAGGAACAACCACCACCACCACCAGGAGGGCATTTCAGGCATGGAGAACATCATAAGCAGAGTTAGGAATGAACATGGTGTGCACAGAGGGATGTGGGGAGACCAGCCTTGACTAGAGCAGACAGTTCATATCAATAAGCCTAAAGTGGTGGAAGGAGCTGCAGAGAACGAATCATTGACTCAGTGGCCTCCTTGAGTTGCATTTGATGTAAATGATTTGCCAATGAAGAGACTTGCCATTGAGAGCTAGAGAGAAAATTATGGCAATTATAGTTCTTACCTCCAGTGTAGGAAACCATTGTAGGACTTCTGTAACACAGGTAATTTTGTGACGATTTCATTTTGTTGCTACAGAAATGTGTAGGGTTTACATTTATAAATAAAATCAGGATGAGAAGAAAGGTCCACCATCAATTCTGTGTTCTCTAGGATTGTTAGTTCACCCATTTCATGAAATCTTCAATTTGCAGGCTTAATATTTCATGTTTTATTTCTCTTGCTTCCTGTCTTTGAAAGGGGAAAGAAATAGGAGACCATTGGTTCTGCAGGGGAGACTTGGTTATATAAAACAGAAATTTGCTCAGTTTAGATTCCATCGGCATTACTCAACTCTACTTATGCTTTGTTGGAAATAGGGGTAGTCTCAATGGAGGGGACAGAAGGTGATTCTGATGTGAGATGTCCAGGGGTGGACTGAGCTTCCAGGGTGAAGAGTTTTCATTGGTATGGTAAAGTCCTGTGGAGATGGGTCATCAGTGCAACCTGGAGAGTAAATTATTGTTGTTATTGTTATTATAATATTCTTACCACTATTCTTACCACCACCACTGCCATAGTTGATAGAGTACTGGGCCTAGAGTCAGGATGATTAATTATCCTGAATTCAAATCAGGCCTCAGACACTTACTAGCTGTGTTACCCTGGGTAAGTCACTTTATCCTGTTTGCCTCAGTTTCCTCATCTGTAAAATGAGTTGGAGAAGAAAACGGCAAACTTCTCCAGTATCTTTGTCAAGAAAACCCCTTATAGGGTCACATAGTTGAATGAAATTGAAATGACTGAACAACAAATGCTACTACTCCTACTAATCCTATGTCAATGTCTACTACTACATCTACTACTACCAATATGACTAGGTCACATTATATGCTGCTTTACAAAGGGCCCTCATCCAATTGATCTCATTATCTCATTGGACCCTTATAAAAAACCTGCAAGATTGCTGTAATAGTACAAGAATAAAGTCCTGTCTCTGCCCTGATAGAACTTCCCTTGGTCATCAACCAATAATCTTGCAGGTGTGACTGTCACAAGCTTCTGCTCAATACACAGGACACTGGAAAGGGAAATGAGGTTGGGCAAAATATATTTTTTCCACCCAGAGTCTAACATGATTTCTATTCTAAGAAAAGATGTCTTATAAAATAACAGAAAAGAAAACTTATATTTGAAATATCTTTTTCCAAACAAGAGTTGAGTGAGTAAATTAACAAGTAAAATCCTGTGGATCATACTTCCTTTAAAATGCTCTGGAGGGAAACCTGGAAGGACTTGTATGAACTGATGATGAGTGAGATAAGCAGAACCAGGAGAACATTGTACACAGTATCTACAACATTGTGTGTTGATCAACTGTGATAGACTTGATTCTTCTCAGCAATACAATGGTCCGGGATAGTTCTAAAAGACTCATGATGGAAAATGCTCTTCAAATCCAGAAAAAAAAGAACTGTTGAATCTGGATGCAGATCAAACCATACTATTTCTATTGTTTTTGTTGTTGTTGTTTTTCTTTTTTTGAGGTTTTTCCTTTTTAACTCTGATTCTTCTCTCATTACATGACTAATGCAGAAATATGTTTAATATGATTGTACATATATAATCTATATCAGATTACTTGCTGTCTTGGGGAGGGGAGAGGTAGGAGAGGGAAAGATGTAGACAAATTTGAAACTAGAAATCTTATAAAAACAAATGTTGAAAATTATTTCTAAATGTAACTGGAAAATAATAAAATATTTATATGGGGGAAACAAAAAATGCTCTGGGGGGACCAAAACAATTTTTGTTGTTGTTGTTTGGAATTCAGTTGAATATTTAATAATAGGAAAACAGCTGAACATTTTTGCTGATTCTTGAACATGCCCCATTCTTATAGAGGAGTTATTTCAAGTAGCATCATTTAAAAGGAGCTTCAGTTTTTCTTTAAGCATCTTCTTGGCACCTTTCACCATCTTTTCTTGGCATCCCTCAGGCACATATACCAGGCCACCACAGATTGAAAAATGAAGAATCTCTTTGTTCATAACAAAGGACTTTTTACTGAATGATCCATTAGCAAATAGATCATACTGTCCCTAATGTCTATTTTGTGGTCTGTAAAATTTTGATCTTTTTACAAAGAGCTATGTAATTGATGGTACACTGAATGCCCCTCCCATGATCCACCATAAGATGGGTTGGAGGTTAGGAAAACACAGGCAGAGAGAGATTGGTTTTTGGTGCATGTGGTGGCAAAACCTGAATTCAACTGTATCTTGCCAGAGTCATAAAGTTCTTACTTAGCTCACTGAGTGGCAATGCTTGTTCTAAATCCCAGTCCCTTCTTTTCTGTTCAAGATTCCAATTGAGTTGGGCCTGGTGAAAGTATCTGTTTTCCTTCAGTTCTGGCTCTAGTTTTCCTTCTTGAAAATTACACTGTGGCCCCCAAAAAATCATAGCACTGCTTTTGACCTGTGATCTTACTGGTTTTATTTTTTTAAATCACTCTCTGACGATGGATTGATCCAGTTCAAACTGAGGGCTGACATGGAAAGTTTTAGTCTATTGCAAGTTCACTAAATAAATTTTCTGAGGCCAAAGAGTGAAATATGATGAAAATCTCATAGCCTTCCTTGGAGCTGCCATAAATGGCATATTATATGCAATACTACGGAAGTTTCATACACTGTGGTTTCTCTGGCAGTACAGTACGAGACCAGATCCCTTCCACAGTGGCATGGTGAAACTTCCAGTACGATTAGCTGAATCTTAGTCAGCCTTGACATTTGTGGGCAATATAGCCCTTGGACTTGAAAAATTATTAAAGGAAATATCTTAATTTTTATTAATTACTGCAAAGCCATTTTTCATAGCTAGCTAAAGGAGGGGAAGCATGTGGATAATCACAAATAGAGAATGGACTTTATACATTTGAATAGGTGTATGATGTGGAAGTTTACATCCAATATGGTAAAGAGAGGCAGCATCTATAGTAGAGTGGATAGAGTACTGGGCTTGGAAATAGGAGACCCAGGGTTAAATCCCACTTTAGACCAACTGTCTGATCATGAGCTGAATCACTTAACTCCTTAGTGTCACAGGCAAATGTCAAACACTATAAGTTACTGGTAAGATGCCAATCTGAAGTAGTGGAGGGAGTTTCTACCCTATGAATAATCTATTCTGATAAAACAGAAAACAATGTCGTATTATTATAAGCACCTTACACATTAAGAACTTTGGATTGTTGCTAGTACAAATACTTGTTGTTTGGTTGTTTTTCAGTTATGCCTAGCTCTTTGTGACCCCATTTGGGATTTTCTTGGCAAAGATACTGGGGTGGTTTGCCATTTTCTTCTCTAGCTCATTTTACAGATAAGGAATTGAGGCAAACAGTGTTAAGTGACTTGCCCAGGGTCACACAGCTAGTACATGTCAGGGCTGAATTTGAACTCATGAAGATAAGTCTTCCTGACTCTGGGTCTAGCTCTCTTTTCACTGTGCCACCTAGCTGCCCAGTGTAAGTACAGGCTATTCCAAAAGTCTTAGTATAGTTTTAAACTATTCAATATTGAAACTTTTGAGACACTATATTACTCTCATTTTTACAGATGAAGAAACTGAGTCTCTGAAGGGTTTTGACTTGCCTATGATTACACAGTACGTGTTTGAGGTGAGATCCAAACTCAGATCTCTTACTCCAAGCACTATTATGGTATAAGTTAATGTAAAACCATTGTTAATAAAGAAGCTATATCACGAAACTCTAACTCATTTAGAAGGTAGCCAATTTATCTATCTTGATCCCGATTCAAATTCTTTTCTACCCCTCATCTCATGATGAAAATAGATAGATTACCCTTTCAGATTTATAACAGAACCACTGATTGGCCTGATCTTTTTTATTTCAAGTCTTCCCACTTCTATTGGAGAGAAGGTAGAATAGAAAGTGTGAGGTGAAAATAAAAGACTTAAAATTGAGAAGGTTCTACAGTAATTCAAAAGCATAATTTTTTCCTTGAAGATAATGCATTATATATAGCCAATACTATAATAGGTGATGGAACATACTCAGTGATTACATTATCATTGATATGTTCTATTTGTACATTCATTAAATCCTCTTAAATATGGCATCTTTTCATAAGTATGAGGATTGAAGCTCATGATGCTAACTGTCCATGACCAGTTGGGTAGATCATGATATAAATAAGGCCCCAAAGAGTCAGTTAACTTCATTCTATTCCCTCCCTATCAACATCCTTTTTCCTTGAGTGTACAACATTTGTTGAGAGTAAAGAAGCCCAGAATAATGCATGGCACACAGGAGGTGTCAGTCCCACTGCACTCTGTCCTAGTAAGACCATATTTGACATATTGTGTTCAATTCTGGGTACCACATTTTAGGAAGGATATTGCTAAGCAGGAGATGATCCAGAGGAAGGATGCCAGGATGGTTAGGAGACTGGAGACCATATATAGGAATATTAGATGAAGGATATATAGTCTAGATAAAAGATGATTTAGTGGAGGAGTGATGAGACACAATAGCTTTCTGCAAGTATTTGAAGAGCCATTATGTGGAATAAAGACTAGATTTTTCCTGCTTGGTTCAAGAGGGTAGACAAGAACAATTGGTAAATGTCACAGATGCTCACAAGGGTAACTTGATGAGAGAATAGGTGGGGAAAAGTATGCAAGGCACATTTCCTTTGGGTGATATTAAGTCAGAAAGGTAGCGCAGAAAATTACCAAGATGTAAAGATCTCTACCACTTATGTCCAGAGATTTCCATTCTTTTGTAAGCAACTGTGGAACACACACACACACACACACACACACACACACACACACACACACACCTTAAAGAGTTTTCATTATTAAAGGGCATTAGATGTTAACAGGGAAAGGATACCTCATGCTAGTATTTGGCAGGTATTAAATAAGTCCACATATATTGAGCCAAAGTCACACCCACCATGGAAGCATGCACAGTAGAACTGATGATCAAAACTGCTGTATTAAAGAAAATGCAAAGGACCAAGTACTTGGCGGAAATGTAGGAGCTAGGGCAATATGGCTGACATTGGTTATCATCAGCTAATTATTTCCCTTCTACTTCAACTTAGAGCAATCAGCCTAGCCTTTGAAAGATACTATGAAAAGAGGGGCAGCTAAGTGGTGCGGTGGATAGAGTGCTGGGCCTGGAGTCAGGAAGACTTATCTCCCTGAGTTCAAATCTGGCCTCAGACACTTATTAACTGTATGACCCTGGGTAAGTCACTTAATCCTGTTTGCCTCTGTTTCCTCATCTGTAAAATGAGAAGGAAATGTCAAATCACTACAGTATCTTTATTAAGAAAACCTCAAATGGGGTCACAGTCAGATATGATTGAAATAACTGAACAACAACAATAAAAGATACTATGGTATGAAGAAGTCTCTGATGCTGATGATCTGATTTCTAGACACAGGCTTAAATGAGTGACTGAGACTTCAGTTTTATAGTTGTAAAGCATGAGCAAGACCCTGTGATCTAGGGGATTCTTCCTTTGAGCTATCAAGAGATATTGCCCCAATATTGACTTTGTAGGTTAGTTTATGTACTTCTACTACCACTTTCTGGTCTTGGTCCATTGAGATGATTCTTATTTATTTGTTTCTAGGAAAGAAGGAGCCCACTACATTAAGTTTGTCTTTGAGTAGGAGAAAGGAATTGGATGACTGGACCGAACAGGCCAGTGTGTTAGGCATGGTAGTGGCTGATGAGAACTGGGCCTAGAGAAAGCAACTTGGCTTGAATCTCAGAGCAGGGCTTTGAGGCTACTGCCATCTTTACTTTTTAATAAACAATGGACACTTGAGGGATAAGGAAGTTCTCTTGCTCTCTCCCCATTAGTTACTTTATTTTTGCTGTGGTCAATCTTAAAAAAACATGTAATAGAAGGTGGTAAGAACTAGAGAAAGATAAAGCTTATAAATGTGCTGATTTGCACATTTGCAAGGGAAAAAAGAAAGGCATCTGTTAATAAGCATATTAACAACAACATATGGTGGCTCTCACCCAGAAGCATTTGACAAATTTATACTGGCAAATCAGCTTTCTGGTGAAACAGTATGTCTACACATTTCGTGATTAATTAGGCTTGTTAAATTGCAAATATTTCCTTTATATACAATAAGAATTTTAATCATCAGGCTTATGTTATAGAGCATCCTACTCCATCCATGGGAACAATGTTTTATAAATTAGAAGCGTTTATCTTCGTTTTTTTTTTTCTCTAAAAGAGTCCTCTTTTGGATCTCATGAGTGAGGGATCTATTCATGTCTGGGAGATATATGCAGGTAACAAATCCAGGTTGATACTAAGTGGAAGCTATAACCATAAAATTCCAGCACAGAAATAAGAGAATATCCCTCAGTCTAGTCATCCCCCATTACCTTGTCAGTGTCAGGATGTGGCTCCAGATTTCCTACTGCAATGAAATTATATTGGGGCTATCACTGGAGCTCATGACCTACACGGCCCCAAAGAGGTAGAGGCTCACATCAGTGGAGCACACGTTCCAGCCAGATGTCCCAGGGACAAGTCTGCTTCCTTTAAAATGGATTTACTGTAAGAACTCAGTCCTTAAGATTTTAACATCTTCATGGCTTAAAAAAAAAATCCTCAGAGACTGTTCCTAATTTGGGAACTTTTGTCTCTAACAGTCTTTTGTCTTGTCTACCTAATCTCTACATCATGGGAGTTGATGAGAGGAAGGATCTGGTTACCCCAGAACATGTGTTAAACTGCATTGAAATGTGCGCTGTTTAATAGAGTAAACACCAATATATCTGAGGGGTCTGTGACTGAATTAGCCGACTAGTATCAAAGAGACTCAGAGCAGTAAACAGTAATTGGCTATTTTCTGAGAATAGTCTAAAAGGTTGAACTTCTTAAAGACTAGCCTTCCCATTCTCATTAGCCTCTTCTGACTGGGAAAGATGTTCCTACATTTGATAAAGAGGAGAACTAATTCAGCTTTTTTTTGGTGGGGGGGGGGAAGGGGAGGAGTGGCCTGTTATCTCTCTTAATTTAATCATTAAATGTATTTATTTGCCTATTTACATTTATTTTACATCTAGATAATAAATATTTTCAGAGGATTCTTGGCCATTATCTTGAGTTTTTCTTGGTTTGTAGGGGAAGGCAAAAATTAGGGCACTTGACTTAGAGACTTAGTTCACCTGCAAATCAATCCTACAAGTATTCATTCAGAATCAACATGACAGCATGAGGCATTGCAGATGTGTAAAGAGATTTGCCACAAACCAGGAACTGAGAAAGGCTAATGCCCTTTGGAAATCTGAAATGCACAAGAAATGAAAGATGGTTGATCTGGATGAATAAGAAGCCTTCAGGCGAAAATGTACATTTAAAAAGAAAAAAAAAAGAATCCGCCCCACGTGTTTATTTACATGAAAAAGTAAAAAGCTCTGGAATTGTGTGTGTGTGTGTGTGGGGGGGGGGCGACTCAGCTGCAGCTGAAGCTAGTCAAAATATAGCAGAGTCTCAAGAGCCTTGTCTTTTGCCATTTAGATGACTACACTGATATTAACATTCTTTATTACCATCCCTGTGCTAGCTGAGGACAAACCTCCCTACCTGTCAGTTCCCTCCTTATACTTAATAATAATAATAATAATAATAATAAATCCCAATTCTTACAGGGCAGATCCCTTTCTATTCAATCCTGTACTCGAAAGCTCATTCCATAACCCTGTTATGCTTTGTTAGCCTCTTCAAAACGTGGTTTGTTGTTGGTTTATTAGAATGCTTTCACTCTATTACAGAATTAATATGAATTTTATTTTCATCACTGAAATATCCTTTGTATGTGGAATAATATAGTTACCATAGGAAACACTTTCCTCTTCAACTATTTCCCCTCTAGTATCCTGCTAAGTACTTCAATTTTTTTTTTGCTTTTAATATTATTTTTATTTATTTCATTATTTCCCAATTAAATCTAAAATTTTTAAACAATCATTTAAAAAATAATTGGGTTCCAAATTCTCTCCTCCCTCCTTGAGAAGGCAAGCAATTTAATATCCATTTTCCATATGAAGTCATGAAAAAATATATTTCCAAATAAGCCATGTTGCAAAAGAAAATACAAACAAAATAAAATAAGAAAAATAAAGAAAGTTAAAACGTATACTTCAATCTTCAATCAGAGTTTATCAGTTATCTCTGAAAGTAGATAGCATTTTTCATCATGAGTCTTTTTAGTATTGTCTTGGACCACTGTCCTTACACCCACTAATTCCTTCCTTTAAAAAAATACTTTGTATTTGGGGATTCAAATTTTTCACCCTTGTTCTTAACCCAATTGGTTCATCTAAACCTAATTGGTCATTTTCATTTATATTGGTGTGGCATAAGTATTTTATAATCATTGTAAAAATTAAGAACAACAATAGAATGTGTGCTCCCTGTTCTCAATGTATGCACATAAAAATCTAAAGATGTAATTGATTTTAAAATATTTTAAAGCTATAGTTATAAAACATGTCATTTTCCAATTAAAATATCAATTTCTGATTTTTAAAACCTTTTCCCAGGGGAAAAAACTCAGAAATGGTTGAACTCAACACTGAAATATGTGAAAAGGGACCTGAATCATACTGGAAAATCCACTTTAGAAATGCTAGAGTACTAAGAATGGGGAAAATTACCTCTACTGAGCATTTTTAGCACAGATTTTTGAATACTCATTCCTGAAGCCATGGAGTTTTTGTAAACACATCAGTCTTGTTGTTGAATGTTTATGTAGCTGGGGTTGTGAGCTGTTATGTCATCAAAGAGGTGGAAAGCTGTGTACAGGTTTATTTTTCTTTTTTCTTCTCCCTATTTTTTAAAAAAACCAAATAAGGAAATTGAAGCTTAGGAAAAAGATTTAGTAAAGGCAATATTAAACTTTGAAACGTAAACACTTAGGAGCTGAGAAATGCTAGAGAATCTACAGCAACACTGAATCAAGGTCTTAAAACCACGGTTTTTACAAGGTTTGACCACAGTGCATAGATGTAGAAATAGTGAGGATTTTAACTCTAAAATTTGCCACATGACTAGGAAGGGAACCTCTCTTCTAATACTACAGCTTGTATGTCTTACTTCATTCATTTTGATTGGCAGACTTCATGTTGTTTTCCCGAAGTCTTTACCTTGTCAGTATTTTGTATTCTTTAAAAAGTTTTAAATGGGATTTCACATTTAATCGTTTACAAAAACTTAGAATGAGAAAGAAATGACCAGAAGTTAAACATTCTACTGGGGGGGGGGGAGGGGGAAGAAAGAAATTAAGAGCAGTTTATACAAGACTGTTTCTGTTGACAGACAATTTGTAGCTTGAAATTTTAGGAAACCTACTAGAGGATAGACTAGCTGGATTTAAGAAGACAAATCTGAAAGCACAATACATGATAATGTGTGTCGTCTAGTACTATCCAGATGAATACAGGCAAAGAACCAACACCAATTGCCTGCTGTTGGGAACACACTATTAAATTCCACCAGCAGGGGTCACAAAAGAATATACAATAATTGTAGAACAAATTCTCTTCTTGGCAGGGAGGTCTCCACTGTGCCAAAAAAATATGATTGGGTTACTTTGATGAGAAAGTAAACTGTATTTTAAAAATTCAAAGAATAGAGTTAGAATTAGCTTAGAGAAGTCTCTTGGGAGAGAGACGAAAGAACTAGCAGAAATGGATATAAAGAAATCCATCTCAACGCAGGGACTTAGTTTTTAGGACTTTGTTTGGAAAGAGCAGATTTAAGCAGGAAAAAACTATCAAAAAAAAACCTTTCAAAACTATCCGTGGACATCTCTCAGTTAGAACCTAAGTGTTTAAATGTATTATTGACAGATAGATGGTGGATTTCTCAATTGCCTGAACTTGTAAGGCAGTGATATCTATTTAATATTATTTTGGGGATTGGAATTTCTCACCTTTGGTTCTGAACCGAATTGGTTTTGAAATTAATTCTGGGGATTGGAAATGAAATTGATAAACAGGAAATTAAAATGAAAAGTTGTCAGATGAAAGGCAGAGGGGTACAGTAGAACGAGTATTGGGTTTGGAGTCAGTGAGCTAGGTTGGAATCTTGGATTCTAGAGTGTGAGCTTGGGAAAGGCACCGTGAACCTCTCAGCCTGCTTCCTCATCTGTTAAATGAGGAGTTTGAACTAGATGAACTCTAAAAGTCCCTTGAGCCTCTATATCTATGATTCTATGATATAAGCTATCTCTTCTTATGAAGGAGATTGGGAGAGTCTCCTCATTGCAATGCTTTCATGAAACTGATTATGATGCTGTGGTACCGATCCTAACCCAAATACACCTTCCCATCCTGCTCATGTCCTTCCATAAATCTTGCACAAGAAATACACCTACTGTGTTTAAGGTGGCCTTCCTCTAGAATTTTCAGCTTTGCATGAATACCAATGGAACACATAGGCTACACATTGATTATGCCTACATCCTTTTTGTCCACATGTTCTTTTCTTTTTTGGTGGGGCAGTGAGGGTTAAGTGACTTGCCCAGGGTCACACAGCTAGTAACTGTCAAGTGTCTGAGGCTGGATTTGAACTCAGGTCCCCCTGAATCCAAGGCTGGTGCTTTATCCACTGTGTCACCTAGCTGCCCCCCCCCACATATCCTTTTTTAAAAAATATTTTTCCCCAATTACACATAGACAATTTTAACATTCACTTTCTTTAAAAAAATAATAAACATTCATTTTCTAAAAATGTTGACTGCCAAATTTTTTCCCTCACCTCTCTTCTCCCTAAGCAATTTGATATGAGTTATGTATGTGCAATTATGTAAAATATTTATAAATTACTCATGTTATGAAAGAAAAACAGACCAAAAGGAAAAAAAATGAAAAAAATAAGGAAAGTGAAAAATAGAATTGTTTCAAACCACATTCAGACTTCATCAGTTCTTTCTCTGGATGTAGATAGCATTTTTCATTATAATTTCTTTGGACTTATCTTAGATCATTGTTGCTGAGACTAGCTAAGTCATTCACAGCTGATCATTGTACAATATTATTGTTACTGTGTACAATGTTCTGGTTCTACTCACTTCACTGTATCAGTTCTTGTAAATCTTTCCAGGTTTTTCTGAAATCAGCCTGCTCATCATTTCTTATAGCACAATAATATTCCATTATGCTCATATACCACAACTTGTTCAGCCATTCACCAATTGATTGGCATCCCATCAACTTTCAATCTTTGCTACCACAAAAAGAACTGCTATAAATATTTTTGTAATAAAGGTTCCCCCTCCCTTTAAAAAAATCTCTTTGGGATACAAACCTAGTAGAGGCATTACTGGATCAAAGGGTAAGCACAATTTGCTTGCTTTTTGTGTATAGTTCCAAATTCCTCTCCAGAATGGTGGCCATATATCCTTTTAATGATGCCCTTTATGTTGCTTCTTTGGCACAATTCTTCATTGGCCATATGCTGTGGGCTTGATGATGATGACATCTCTCTCCTATGTTCAAATTAACTTAAATGAACTTTCACCAGGTAATTTACCCTTGTATGACAAAAGGATGAGGTTCAGTACACTGAAATGTGAAGTTCAGTACCTTGAAAGATGATTTCAGATTTTTCTTAGTCAACTAGCCCTTATTAAGTGCTTACTATGTGTTAGGCATTGTGCTGAGAGCTGGGGATACAAAAAAAGGCAAAAGATAGTCCCTTTTCTCAAGAAGCTCACAGTCTAATGGGTGAGGCAAGACACCACCAATGATATACAAAGAAGTTATATTCTGGATAAATTGGATATAACAGAAGAAAAGCACTAGAATTAAGCAGAATTAGGAAAGGCTTTCTGGAGAAGGAGGAAGGAAGAAGTTGAAGGAAGTCAAAAAGTAGAAATAGAGAGAAAAGAGAATTCCAGGGTTGGAGGACGATAGCCAATAAAAATGCCCAAAGTCAGAGGATGGGATGTATTTGTTCACCCCTTCACAGAGTTTCTCAGATTTTGAGAGTGGAACAACCCAGCATTGTGTGAGTTTGCTCTAGCTGTTCTCTCATCATGTGTTTTACCCTGATGCTTAAATTACTTGGTCCAGGGAATCAGAATTATTTTATTTAAAAGTATGCTTTTTAATTCTTTTAATATCAGTTAGCCATAATTTCATTGGTGTGGTTTTCCATTCATTGGTCCAGGATGCAACTCTTATGTAACTCTTCTTGAGTTACTATGGCCAAGCAAAGTGTATTGTTTCATGGTTTGTTTTTCCAACTGAGCCAGACTGGTTCACACAGACACACACAGACACACAGACACACAGACACACACACATGACTTTAACTTTTTCTAGCTTCTTTGGACTTGCCAGAACTTGGGCTCTACTGGCATAGCCTTTAAGAATACAAGGTTCCCTTCATACCACAATGAGTCTTTGAAGGATGACTTTCCTGGAGGATATTCATTTCTGTTGAATAAACATTCATGTAGACAGGCATTTTTTTAAGTTAGAAAAAATTGGAATATTTTTAAAGACACTGAAATATTTTTAAACAACCTGGGGTAATAGAAATTTCACTGGATTTGGCATCAGAGGACTTGGGTTCAAATCCTGGCCTTGCTATTTGCTAGCTGTGCAACCTTGGGTAAAATCTCACCTGGAAATGAAAAGGTTGCACCCTATGTTCTCCAAGGACACTTCTATCTTTAATTAATTAAATTAGATTTAGTTAAGTATAATGACTTTAAAAGAACAAGACCAGATTAATGATCTACTTTTGATTTAGGCATCCATCCCCAAAGAAAATTCTTTTGGTGTTGCCTTCATGTTATATCTATCTATCTATCTATCTATCTATCTATCTATCTATCTATCTATCTATCTATCTATCTATCTATCTATCTATCTATGCATCTATCTATTCATCCATCCATTTATTTATTTGTTTATATATCTTTTTATTTGTTCATTCATTCAACTATCTATATATCCTTTTGTTTTTTTATGTTATGATATTTAGATAAATACTTTAGTGATTTTCAAACAAAAAGTCATCTGCTTTCACTTCCAAGTACCAAGTCATGCCAAGTAATAATAACAGCTGACATCTCTACTAAATTTTAAGATTTGCAAGGATTTTGCATGACTCATTCAATTTGAGCCTTATAGCAACCCTGGGAGGTTGGTCTTATACTTGGTATCACCTTTGCCCTTTTACATATGAGGAAACTGAAGGGGAGAGAGGTGATGTGACCACCCAATTGTCACATAGCTAATAAGTGTCAGGGAGGGAATTCCAATCTGACCTTAAATTTAACACTCTTAAGCATTTAGCATGATGCTTCAGGCATGAAAACCCTAGACATTATGGTGAAGCGGGCAAAGATTATTTTCATAGGATTATAGCTTTAGAGTGGGAAGAGAATTTAGAGGCTATTGAGTCCAATCCCCTCATTTTACAGATGACCCATCTAACACAGAGAGGTTAAGTGATTGGTCCAGAGTCACACAGCTAGTCAATGCCTAACATAGGATTTGAATTCAGGACCTCTTGACTCTGTTTTTACTGCACCACATAGCTACCTATTATTGACCTTTAAAAAATTCATATTTAGCACAATTACTTAGTCTCCCTAAATCCAGTGCAGCTAGAGTTCTGGTACCATGTGATTTGGATGTGAGTGTTTGCTTCACCTCTGACTATCTGTGTGACTCTCTACATATTACATTGCTCTCTGGGAGTTCACATGGGTGTTTGGGGACTTTTCTCCTGCTCCCGCTAACTGGCATGCTGAAGCTCTCTCCCTTCTTTCTCTACCACACAGTCCGAGACAATGAGAAGTTAGAGAGACGTGGTCAGTCCTTTATTGGTATAATGTGAATAAATTAATAATATATTTAACCCAAACTGGTGTCTATAGTGATTTATTTTAGACAAGACAGTTTACATTTCTCCAATGGCCAGTTCTTGGCTCCTACTCCATCTGTTTATATCCTCAGGTGGTGAGGGTGATGATACCACATTCTGTTCTTGATACAGAGGTTGTCATGGGGTTTCACTTAAATTAGTACCTGAAATTCATTGGTGAAAAGTGACAAGTATTGGTTTAAAGATTCAAGTATTTCAGCTTGGTTGCCTTTTTAAAAAATGCCCTCCCTGGGGCAGTTAGGTGGTGCAGTGGATAGAGCATTGGCCCTGGATTCAGGAGGACCTGAGTTCAAATCTGGTCTCAGACACTTGACACTTACTAGCTGTGTGACCCTAGGCAAGTCACTTAACTGCAATTGCCTCACCAAAAAAACCAAACCAAACCAAACCAAACCAAACAAAAAATGCCCTCCCCCAACCATGCATTTTTTACCCCTATGTGTCAAGACTGAATTGTCTAATAGGACCATACCATCGAGCATGTTCAGAGTGGTTATACTTGCTTCTAGCCATGTTTATACTCAGGGCTAATGACCTTGCTCTTTGGGGTGATGAAGAGTCTCTTTATTGACCACAGGGCCAGAAGAGCAGACAGTTCATATCAATAAGCCTAAAGTGGTGGAAGGAGCTACAGAGAACGAATCATTGACTCAGTGGCCTCCTTGAGTTGCATTTGATGTAAATGATTTGCCAATGAAGAGACTTGCCATTGAGAGCTAGGGAAAATTATGACAATTATTGTTCTTACCTCCAGTGTAGGAAACCGTCATAGGACTTTTGTAACACAGGTAATTTTGTGATGATTTCATTTTGTTGGTTCAGAAATGTGTAGGGTTTACATTTATAAATAAAATCAGGATGAGAAAAAAGATCCACCATCAATTCTGTGTTCTCTAGGATTATTAGTTCATCAATAGAATTGAATGATGCTAACCAATTAGATTAGTTTGATGTATAATGACCCAATTAGCTCTGACCAATGTTTAATGACCTGCCTCTAACAAAAGAAGATTTAAAAAGCCCTTGGAAAAAACACCATACAGGGTTTCCTGGGGTTTTCTGGGGCTGTTTCGGCATCTTCTGGGTCTCTCTTGGTTCTCTGAGACCACATAGTCTCTGTCTTTGAGATCATATGCTGTCCTTAGACCCTCTGTTTCCTCATCTGTTAAGAGAAGGTATTGGACTAGAAGACCTAATATACATCTTTTAGGTGGAAAATATTTTCTCCTAACTCCTAGCCAACATCCCAGAAATATAGGAGGTAGGAAAATTGAGAAAAGAGGATGTTGGGTAGGGTATTTATTCACACACATTTGCTGCTTTTTAAAATAAAGTTTACAAGAAACCAATAGGATGTTGGCTATGTTTTGATTTTGTATAAGTTTAATTCCAATTTCACTCAACATGAATTTATTTTATTTACAAAACTTCATTCTGACTATACTTAAATTATATCTCCTTTATGGGGGAGGTGGTATTCTCTTATTTTGGAGTAGAACTACAAAATCTTAGAACAAAAAGGAACTTTTTCAGGGTAATCTAGTCTAATTTTATGCCCAGCTGCCATTTATGTTTATTCTTTCTTGATCATAAGTGAACAATCATCTCTCCCAATATGGATGTTTTTAGGGTTGGAGGAGCATTATGACTTCAAGAGGTTTGGAGGTCCCATTGAATTGAAGCTGAATGGCAGCAAAGAGGTCTCTGACAATTACTCTGGTACTCTTGGAGATAATGGCCACCAACAAGAAGACTGGTCCAAGTCAGCCTGTCTTAGTAGCTAACATGCAGTTAGACAATGTAGAGCCAAGGTGAAATGTGAAATTACTTATTAGCAGACCTGCAAAATGCATTATGTTCTTCTGTATCCTTTATGCTGTATCCTTTCTATACCAGTGATGTTAAACTCAAATAGAAATGGGGCCACTAAATCATACATAAGAGTCCTTGCAAGCTGCAGCTTGATTTAGAAAATCACATATTAACATCATCTATGGTCTATTGTATTTTCATTTATTTAGAAAAATATTTCCATTTTAATCTGATTTAGGCCATAACTGGGAGTGTTATAGGCCATAATCTGACAGCTCCATTCTACACTATAGCTAAGCAAACACTCTTTAAAAATTATTTAATGAGGTATATGTTTCATTTCATTTCAATATCAGGTTTAAGTATCAATCTTTTAGCAAATAGTAATAGTAGTTATAAATTAAGTTATTGAATCCTCTTTCAATTTTACTTTTGTCAAAGGCACCCTGGTAAATTTACTTCATTTAGCATTTTCAGTGTGTGTAGGAATTAATTATCAGTTCCATTCTTAATTCAGATTGTATATTGAATAACTTTCTATTTCTTTTTGGGTGGAAAACCTGGATGTGAGCCATAAGCAAAAGTGGTTCTTGAACTTATCTTGGAACCCATGTTCAGAGACTGATCAATCTGTAGACAAGAGCAACTTATTTGCAAATAAAGCCATCTGATTCTATTTATTTCCAAAGAAAACCTAAAGGGAAAATATATATTCAATAAATATTTATTAAGCACCTTCAGTGTGTAAACCACTGGGACTCTGGAGACAGTGATAGATAGATCTTACTCTCACAGAGCTTACAATCTAGTGGAGGGAAGGGGAAGAACATGTAGATAAATAACCAATATATAAGGAAGAGGGCCAGAAAATAGGAAATGTAAGACTGACAATGCAAAGAGCTCACATGGGCACTGGTATTACCACTAGGCCTGAAGCAGAATGTAAGAATAATCAAGAGAGGGGGCATCTAGGTGGCCCAGTGGATAAAGTGCTGGTCCTGGATTCAGGAGGACCTGAGTTCAAATCTGGCCTCAGACACTCGACACTTACTAGCTGTGTGACCCTGGGCAATTCACTTAACCCTTATTGCCCTGCAAAAAAACCCCCCAAAACCCAAACCAAACAAACAAAAAAGAGGTGAAAAGAGAGAACCTCAAGCAGCCCAAGAACAGCATAACTACCCTACTAGAGCATGAAACAATTCAAAGGAATGGAACATCTGTCAGCACAACTGTCTGAGAAGTCTTGCCAAAGAGCCAGATGTTATTGATGGAAATGTATATCTACTACATTTTGACATCTAGGAACTTTGACTTTTTTTCAAGTGGAAGAACCTATAGCAAAATATGGTGAACAAATGATTCCTTTAACCATAACACACACCCTTCTGTGTAATGAGTATAAAATGCTCTTGGGAAATATAGTGATGAGTCTTTTAAAATGACATAAAATTCTGTAACTTTTGAAATGGCATATGTGTGGGGTTATAAATTTATATATATATGCCTTCATATGCACATACACATGTACAGATATACAGAGCCTTGCGTAGTCTTAGAAAGAGTGCTGTTTTTGGAATCAAAGGACCTGGATTTGAGTTTTAGATCTATTACTTGGTCACTGGGACTTTCATCTCGTAAAAGTGATGCAACTGATTTGATAATCTTGGAGTCTCTTCCAGCTCTTAATAGCTGTGAGAAATAATGATTAATAATCAATATCTTGGGGGATTGAGTGTTCTCTCCATTCTTGGTTCCTCCCCCCACCCCCTACCCAACTCCAATTCCAAGGTCTGAGCTCTCCTTTCGAAGTAGAATTTACCTGGATCAAAGAATCTTGGATGGAGACAGATCTATTTATCTAGACACCAGAAGCACTTTACTGATGAGATTTGGCCTGCAGGAACCATACCTAGGTGGAAATTGTTGTGCTCTATCAGCTTGGGTGGGCGGGGTCTACATTCTTTCTCTGATATCATTATTACCAAGGTTTGAGTGACTTAAGTCACATATCCGCCAACTTCATTTTATTATAACATACCTCCAAATTACTGATTAGATTTGATTGCTATGTAATAGAAAGTTATATAAACTGTGACCCCCACCACCATTAGGGGTTTTTGGTCTGAGGGAGAGATGGCCAATGACCATCCTTTTATCAATAACCTGCCACCCTATTAATAAAATGATTTAATTACCCAGAAATTATGTCTCTCATATTTTTAATCATTACATAGCTTTACTATTATATGGAAATCCTCTGACAGTGGCACATATATGCAAATGTATATATTTTAAAGTGGTTAGAGTATATAAAATTGATTATATTTACATAATATATTTTGGGGATACTCTGAAAATTATGGAATGTTAAAACTGAAAGGGATCATAGAGATTACTATGACCAAACTCTTCATTTACATTTGAAGAAAACAAAAGTTCAGAAGGTTATATGCCCTGGCCAATGGCACATAGCTTGTAAGAAGTAGAGCTGGGATTAGAACCCAAATCTTCTGTTTATTCCACACTTTAAAATCTTGAAAATAGTGCATCTATTTACATTTTTTTCTTAAGCACACAGGCAAGCTAATTAGTTCTGCTGATTGGGAATATTCATTTATTTCTTTAAAAAAGTGTTGAGGGCTTTCTTACCCCCACAATAGTTTTTCAGATATGTCCTTAAGGTGCCAGGCAAATATACCTAGGTAGCAGAACTAGATAGGTTCAAAAACTATCTAGTTTTATGGTCTAAACAGTCATACCTTATTTTCTTGGAAAGGTTTTGAAGGGGTTTATGAATATGTATTGCAGGTGGCAGCTGGGAAGGGCTGAAAGAAAGGTGCATTAGATACTTACATGGCAGAGAGAATGCTAGGGTAAAGAGAAAAAGGATTCACAAAGAGGAGCTTGGGGGCTAGTTAGGCAAATTTTGCTACTTCACAATTTTTGTCTAGATTTAGCCCTATGCACATGAATTTACAAATTGACAAAAATGTGCTTATAAAGGAGAAGTGACAACAAAAAGAACAATGAAGGGGAAAGCAGCTGGATTAGATTAAGTACATGGAAAGGAAATCCATGATGTAGGTGACATATTCATGAAGGCATTAAGGGATCAATTCCCAAGGTATCTGAAGGCAGGTAAGGTACCAAAGGTATGGTGAAAAGGTTGAGCTTATTAATTTCTCCTCCAAAGGTAATCAAAAGAATGTCAACAACTCTTGCATGTCTACTTTTCCATATATATAAAATTTTGTAAGAATAACCTACAAACACATTGAAAACATTGTAATGATAGGATTCATTAGAAATGCGTAGGCTGTCAGAAGCCTGGATACCTCTTTACCATCACACGATTGACTGAAAAATATAGAGAATTCAACATCCCACTGTGCTCATTGTTTGCTTATAAAAATATGTTTGGTTTGGTAGAGCTAAATATTGCCTCAAAGATTCTGTTTCTATTAGATGTTACCAATAAATAAATCAAAATTATTTAAGATTCCTTGAAAGACCTAACAACAGAAATAACCTTATTTAATGATACTTGGATCATTAATATCATATGTTGGATAAAACAAGAAGACATATATTTGCCAAAGGTTTTCACCACTATCATGGACAAGATCCAGCAGAGTACAAGTTAAATTCTCTGTAGATAGTTATGTCTTCCAGATGCTCTTGTTTGTGGTCTCACCAAGCCCAAGAACATTACAGAGCCTCCAAAATAAGCTCTATAGCCACTTAAAAGAGTTTGGCCCAACCATCTATAGAGAAAAAACCAAGTGGATGAAGAAACATATTGTCCAGATGACGACATACAGTTAAATAGACAATTTTTAGAGCTTACACTCTATATTTACATGTATATCTATAACCATCTCTTTATCTAATGTATCTATTTTTTGGTCATATATTGCAAATGGAAAATGGATTGGTTCTAAAATTAAGTAGTAGTAGTAGGAGATCAGCCTGAATTGCCTGCAATAAAATACAAAGTACTTTTCATGATCCCAAACTTTAGAGGAAAAAAAAATCACCCTCACCTTTTTAATAGAAATATTCTACAAGGGTTATATGGCTTTAAATCACAGAATGCTTTAGTCAGTCAGTAAACATTTAGTCAGTCAATAAACATTTATTAGGCTCCTACTATGTATCAGGTATTGTGCTAAGTTCTCGGGATGCAAAGAAAGGCAAAGC
This sequence comes from Dromiciops gliroides, assembly GCF_019393635.1. Classification (NCBI taxonomy): domain Eukaryota; kingdom Metazoa; phylum Chordata; class Mammalia; order Microbiotheria; family Microbiotheriidae; genus Dromiciops; species Dromiciops gliroides. Next base: position 160,993,150 of record NC_057861.1, on the reverse strand, counting down.
ACAGTTACTGGTCTCAAGGAGCTCTTCTTGTTGCTTTTCAGTCATTTCTGTCATGTCTGACTCTTTGTGACCCTATTTGGGGTTTTCTTGGCAAAGATACTAGAGTGGTTTATCATTTCCTTCTCCAGCTCATTGTACAGATGAAGAAATGGAGGCAAACAGGGTTAAGTGACTTGTTCAGTGTCACACAGCTAATAAAGGTCTGAAGCCAGATTTGAAGTCATGAAGATGAGTCTTCCTGACTCCAGGCCTGTCACTCTATCCATTACAGTTCCACCTAATTGCCCCCAAGGGGTTCTATGGCACTTTGGTGGAGGAAACAACATGCCAACAACTATGTACAAACAAACCACACATAAGATAAATTGTAAACATGCAACAAGGAAGATTCTAAAGTCATGAAAGGCTTTTGGCAGAAGGTTGGATTTAACTGACACTTGAAAGGAGCCAGGGAAGGCAGGAGACAGAAATGAGGAGGGGAGAGTTCTAGGCATGGGGGACAGCCAGGGAAAATGCTCAGAGTTGGGAAATGAAGTGTTCTATTTGGCAGTAATATCAGCTGATAAAATAATATGTGGTTGGGCATAAGGGGACTAGAAAGATACAGGGAGGCAGGGTATGATGGGCTTTGAGTGCCACGTAGATGACTATATTTGATCCTGAAGGTGATAGGGAATGACTGGAATTTATTAAGTAGGGTGGTAACATTGTGAGATCTACACTTTAGGAAGATCACTTTAATAGCTGGATGGAAGATGGACTGCAGTGGATGTGTGGGAGGGAGACCCACCAGCAGGTTATTACAATAGTTTAGGAGTCAGGTGATGAGTACATGTATCACAGTACCAGAGGAAAGAAGGGGGCTTTTATGAGAGATGTTAGGAAGGGAAAATTGATAGGACTGTAAATTGATTGTATATGGGAGATGAGAGGGAGTAAGGAGTCAAGAATAACACCTAGGTTGTGAGCTTGATGACTGGGAGGATGATGGTACCCTTTACAGTAATAGGGATATTTGGAAGAAAGAAGGGACTGGGGAGAGAGAATGAGTTCCATTTTGGATATTTTGAGTTTAAGATGTCTATGGGACATCCATTTCAAGATGTTCAATAGGAATTTGGAGATGTGAGCTTGGAGGTGGCCTTTATCCAGACATATAGTGGTAAAAAGTGTTAGTAATGTCATAACTGTCTCAATTTTGTATTGCGTATGAATATGAGCATCCTTCAAAGGGGGGGACTCCAATATGCTGTATATATTTCAAGTTTAAACTTGTTTTCTATATTTTAAAGAACTTTCATTGTTTAATTTGAACATTTATGGACAATGCTATGCTAAAGATTAATGAAAATCCAGCAGTTCCAGAGGCAACCAGAATCCAGAGACAGCCAGAATCCAGACCAGAGTCCAGTTCCCCTGATGACATCTCAACCCTCCTTTGAAGACAAGATTTTAAGGACTTCAAATGGACATTTTTGTTTTTTTGTTTTTCCTTCTGTTACTATATACATCATCTGTAATATGTATTTTCCCTTTCCTATATTGTTTGTTAACATTGGTTATACTATTCTGTTATTTATTTATTTATTGTTTATTATTTATTGTTCCATCAAGGAAACACCCTGTGTTTCTTGACGAAACAAAGGGGGGAATGTAAAGAATTAATTGTTGTTTGAGGTTTTTATGACCCCATCTTTTGTCTAGAATTAAAAAAAATCCTCGGCAGGCACTGGCCTGGGGTTCCACAAACCGCACGGTGCTCCACCCACTGGTTGTAGCCATCACCCAGGTGTTGGCACCTCACGTCATTACCACTCGCTGACGCCTACATGAGCCTGGCAAAATTACAATGATTCGAAGCCTAGTGAGGGCAGTCATGTGACTGTCAGAGCAGCCAGCCAATTTTTTGGGGCTGCTGGGGTTTGCTGGGAGGGGGGAGGGGAATTCGCCATTCTAGCTGGAAGCTGGAAGGTGACAGGAGCGGGGCTGTGTATTCTCAGCTGATTCCTGGGTGGTGGTATTTTTTCAGGTTGTATAATTTCCCTTTCCCCATTTTATTTCCTTTCCCTTGATCCTACTGATCCTGTTTGTGTTTTTTTTTTTTTAAGTTCGTTCTTGTTCAAGTAAATCCTGTTCTGTTTTGAGGGAGGCTGCCCGTCTCCTTCCTTGCCCCAATATTGCGGCAGGCCACTAAGCTAACATTCCCCAGTTAAAAATTGGCCCCCACAGAGGTAAGAAGGGAGATAATGGTTGTATAAATAGATTTGAGAATCATCAGCATAGAGATGACAATTGATTCCATGTGAATGCATTGGTGATGAGATCATCAAGTGAAATATTATAGTGGGAGAGCCCAGGACAGAGCCCTGTGGCATGTCCATGGTTAGCAGTGTGATCTGGATGAAGATTCAAAAAAGGGGACTGAGAAAGAGCAGTAAAATAGATAGGAGGAGAACCAGAAAAGAGCAGTGTCATGAAAATCTAGAGAGAAAAGAATATTAAGGGAAAGAAGTTGATCAAGAGTGTCAAAGAGTGCAGGTAGTCGAGAAAGATGAAAATTAAGGAAAGGCAATGACCTATGGTTGGCAATCAAAAGATAACCTAGTTTTGTTTGAATGATGAGGTTAGAAACCAGATTGTAAAGAGTTAAGAAGAGAAACAGGAAAGAAAGGTGAGGTACCTACTGTAAACAACCTTCTCAATGAATTAGCTACAAAATGGAAGAGAGGTATAAGACAATAGCTACTAGTGATAGATGGTCCAAGTGAAGGTTTTTTGAAAAAGGGGAAGACATGACTATTTAGTAGCAGGGGAACAACCAGTAGACAGGGAGAGATTGAAGATAAGAGAGTGGGGGTGATAGAGTAGACAATCTTCAAGAAAAAAGATGAAATGGAACATGATCATTTGTGAAAATGGAGAGGTTTGCCTTGGCAAGGAGACTGGGGTGAAAGTGGAGGTCATAGAAAATGGCATCTGGGAGGTGAGAGTTGAGAAGAGGGATTAAATAAAAGAAGCTCTCAGTGAATGTACTCATTTTTTTTGTGAACTATGAGGCAAAGTTCTCAGTTGAAAGCTTGGGGGATGGGAGAGTTATGGGAAATTTGAGAAGCAATGAGAAAAAACTGCTTTGGTGGGTAGGATAGTGAGTCAGTTAGGGAGGGGCCCTGTTGTAATGAGAGCCCAACTGAGAATATATAACATAAATTTGCAGTGTGGGTCCATTCAGTGTGGTTTTCTAATTTTCTCCAGCTCAGTTCAACATCATGTGAGTAGGAGCAAACATGGCAGATGGTGAGAGTGATCCAGGGCTGAGGATTAGCAGGGCTAGAATGAGGTTCAAGGGATTCAAGAGAAGAGAACAATGCAGAACTGAAGTGGTTCACTATGCTCAAGATGGGGAAAGGAGGACATCATGGGTAGTGTGAGCCAAGAAGTCAGCGGATATATATATATAGTCTCTGAAGAAATAAAAATGAGTGTCACATAGAGACCAGTGGGGGTGTACATGTTGAGAGTCAGCAAGCTTTAACACATAAGAAATAAATAAAGAACTACAAGGAAGAAACAGAATAAAGGTAGTCAACAAAGACAGGATTCCAAAAGAATATAGACTAGTCATATATTGAAAATGGCAGATGGCCCCTGTGTTCAGTTTACATTCTTGTGATGTCAAGAGAAAGTGAGAAAGACCATAGGTTGAATTTGAGAGAGAACATGGACAAGAGTCATATTGGATGGTCTGGCAAGGCTGGGTTGCTAGCTGCATCATTGGAGAGAAGATCTGCATTAATGAGAACACCTAACCATTTGAGCATTTAATATGAATGTCCTTGGGCAAGCCATTTAATATGTCTAGGTTTATTATTCTATTAAATGAGGTTAGATTAGATGCACTTTGATGTCACTTCATCATCCCCTGGTTTTATTAAGCATCTACTAGCCCATATTACTTCTAAATTCTTACTTTTTTTGAGATCTCAAAAATATTCTTATTTTCAGGGTAATATCTCGCATGTTTAGGACAATTTTTATCAGTGGAGAAAGGGAAATCACTTCATATTTATCACTTCATACATAGGCAGTGTAGCTTAGTGAAAAGTGCACAGGATCCAAAATAGGAGCCTTGGATGAAAATCATGGTCTTATGTATTTATGTATTTATTATTTTATTTTAGTAAACATTTTAATTTAAAGTTTTGAGTCCCAAATTCTATCCCTCCTTCCCTCCCTCCCTCCCCATGAGGTAGTAAGTAATCAGATTCTTATATGTATTTGTATCCCTTCTGACCTCTACCTCAGAGGGACCCCTTCTTCCTTTAAGACTCAAATCAAGTACCAGCTTCTTCATCAAGGCTTTCTCGATCCACTCCCTGAACTACTAGTGCCCTCCTTCCCATGCTACCTTTTCTTTAACTGCTTTGTATGTATTTGTATTTATTCACTTCCTGGTTATTATATATGTATATACATACATATATGTTTATACAAACCTGTTGTTCATCTAATTAGACTTCAAACTTCTCACATGTAAAGATTGTTTCATCCATAGGATGTGCATTGCCAGTGCATTTCTGAGAGCTTGGACCATAGTAGGCACTTAATAATTACTTGTTTGCCTCTGGAATCTGCTTCTGACTCTGCACTTTGCCACCATGGCCTCAGCTACCTTCTTCCTTACCCTGGAACATCCTTATACTCCTGAAATCCCCTTCTCTCATTGGTGAGTTTCTCTTGGAACCTCCATTTTGGAAAGAGGCCGAGCAAAGCAACCTTTATTCCTTTTCAAGCTCTGCTTCTGATTTTCTAGACTTCATCACTATGTCCCCTCCTTCTTCCCCTATACCCTAACCCTTTCAGCTCCCTTTTATAGATTGTCTTCTACCATTAGAATGTAAACACATTGAGGGCAGGGATCATCTTTCTTTCAGTTTGTATCCCCAGGTCTTAGCACAATGCCTAGCACAAAGTAAATTAGGCTACCCTCTTTTTTTTGTTCTTTAAGAAATTATTAATATACTTCATTTTTACATCTTTTTTATTTTTGTATGCATCTTTTTATTTGTTAATAAATGCTTATTGTTGACTTATTTATTGAGTAATTGATGTAATGAATAGCAAGTGGATAAAGCTCTGGGCCTGGAGTCAGGAAGGCTCATCTTCCTGAGTTCAAAGCTGGCCTCAGACTCTTACTATCTGTGTGACCAAAGGTATATGACTTAACCCTGTCTTCCTTGGTTTCCTCATCTCTAAAATGAGCTAGAGAAGGAAATGGCAAACCACTCCAGTATCTTCACCAAGAAAACCCCAAATGGAGTCATGAAGAGTTGGACACAACTGAAAAATGACTAAACAACAACAATAAAAATCTTTCCATCTGCAAAATGGGAATACTTATACTACCTGGTGTGAGTTATTATTATTGTCCATGACTCTCTCCTTAGGCAAAAACATGACCCAAGGAGACCCTGCAGTGCTAGTGAATTGGAGCTCTGTCTATTTTGCAGTTAAAGGGTAAATCAGCTCTGAATGAAATGTCAATTTATACCACTATACAAAGGCATCACTGGTATCTATTGAGAGGTCCTAGGAAGGATCTTGTAAGGAATAATTACAATAAAATTTGTTTTTAGAAAAATATAGGTTGACTCCTAATACCATAGGTCAATTTTGATGTAATTTAAACCTGTATCCATTTTTAGCTTTTGTTCTTGAACTTATTGCAAAGAATCCACTGTCGATATTTGTACAAAAAAACCATTCTGCATAGTGGTGTTTCTTTTTTTTTTTCCAGAAAGTAAAGTAGACTACCCTCTTTTTTTTTCTTTAAAAATTATTAATAACTTATTTTTACATAATTTTCATTTCCATATACATCTGTTTTAGTCCAGGTGCAGACTGGCTCATATGAAAGTTTAGGATCTGGAGAGATTGAATCAATAAGCCAGATAATTTTTAAAGGAAAAAAATCTTTTTAATAAATACATGCAAACACTCAGCTTGGATATCTTTGACAAGTGCTGCTTTCCACGTTCCTGCTCATGGGAAACACCCCCAGGTAGATAACAACAGTAGTCAGCAGGGAACAGAAATAAACAGTCCATCACATCCAAAGAGCTATATAGTTATCCCTTTCATATTGTGACTTTCCCCATTGATATATTGTGGGTTGACATAAGGAATTAAATGGGAATTTTTGAAGAGTTTTGTGGAAGCCACAGATGACACGTGAGGTCCAGCAACACAGAAAAAGTTTAGAAACTCAGAAATGCCAAGGTATTTGTATAGTATTGCTTAATTTCAACCTATTTTATATTTAAATACCATAATAATTCAGACTTCTCTTGTATGAAGGGAAGGCCAAAAAATTTTACAAGGATTTTCCAGATTTGGGGAAGGGAGGAAGAAGAGCGGGATTGCAATGTGGAAAGGATAACTATACTCTCTCTTCATGTTGACGTGTATAGGATTCATCAAGAGGTGCATGGTGCATTCATCTATTCTGCATCTCCATGACTAAAGGCTCAGTAACATCATGCAACATAGCCCAAAATCAATATTGCCTAAAGTTCTCTTCTCCTCCCCTGTCAGAAAGCCATCTCCTGAAGAGTATGAATGAGACAAAGAAAAAAAACTCCAAGAGTTTAGCAAAACTAACCAACAGAGAAGGTATGGAGAAATGAGGACCTACATTCCAATCCTGCCTCTGCTATTGACTAGCTATGTGTCAGAAGGTAAGTCACTGAATCCTTTGGGACCACGGTTTTATTATTTGTAAAATGAGGGGATTGGACCAGATGACCTCTGAGACTCCTCCAGCTTGCTATCTGTCATATTATGTTAACCCAATCAGACAGAACATCCAGAGTTCTACAGCCATAGTCTCTCATCTCCACAATGAAGGGAAGGAGCAACATTTTCTCATCTTTTGTTCAGAAACAAAGGTTGGTTATCATAATTGAGACAGGGCTTAGTTCTGCCAGGGTTTTTTTTTTTTTTAATTGCTGTTGCTGTTACTTCCATTTTCATTATTATAGTCACTATTTTACTTTATGTATACTGTTCTGTTTACTTTTTTTTGCATCCATTTACATTCCCTCTTTTTTATTTAAAGAAAAACACACAATGATATTTGTAGATGTTTTTATATAGGTTGTGGTTTTTATTTAGGTTTATAAATGGTAGGTAAACCATTAATGAGCAATCATAGAATTACAGAGCTGGTGTGCTCTGGACAGCAAAGCCAAGAGTTACCTGATACAGGGGGTTATTATGTGACTGAAGCCCTGAGACTGACCCAAAGGCATTGCTTCCTTTCTTCTGATACCTTTGTTTTCTAGCTACAAGACTGAGATAGTGTACAGGGTCCATTGGCATTTGCTTGGCTCTGACAGATAAGCAGAGAGATAAATTAGTGTTAGGGAGAGTTGGGGCAGCTGCCCTCAAGAGTCAATTAACATTTTTCCTTCATAAACAGCTAGAAATAGATTAGAATAGAGAGTAAGAGACCAAAGTCTTGGGGTGATCAGTAAGTACAGAAAAGACAGTATTTCATCATTGAATTTTAGAACTAATGTCCATAGCTTGTACCAATGTGTTTTACTTTATACTTGTGCGAAATTATATGACCTATTGATTATAAGTAGAAATTGGAGATGTTTTGTTAATTTGATGGTTTTATTTTTTGAAGAAAATATGCATGGGAATATGATGCTTTTTTTATACTAGCTTATTTTAGCTATGCCTGAGGACAGTTATTGAACATATATTCAGGAAACAACCTAAAGTAGAGGGCAGCTAGGGTTCAGCCTCAGACACTTACTACCTGTGTGACCCTGGGCAAGTCACTGAACCCTGCTTGCCTCAGTTCTTTGTTTGTAAAATGAGCTGGAAAAGGAAATGACAGACCACTCTAGTATCTTTGCCAAGAAAACCCCAAATGAGTATGGGAAGAATCAGACACAAATGAACATTAACAATAACAATAGTACCTAAAGTACAGGCTTAGTATTTAGGAAGCTTTAATAAGCCTCAACCTAGGTACAAGTCCTGCTACTAACACATCATGGATGCATGACCAGAGGATAGTGACTTGTAATGATTTAACCACCACGTAGTGCCTGAGGCAACTCTTGTAGGACTGATTGACAAATGACCAGAAGTCAACATTAGTAGATGTTTCTTAACTGGGAGTTTCCTAGTTTCAAGTTTTAAAAAGAAAATCTTTATTTGGGTTACCTTCCAAATCTAATAAGTGATTGTGAATGCTATGTTTACATATTAGATGTTTCTCATATTTCAACCCTATTGGTATTTGACCAGAAAATAGTATTGTTTTGACTTAAGCTGAGAAGCAAAACTTCATCTTATAGTTTCCATATGCAAATAGGGGTAAAATATTATAAAAAGCCCCCAAAACCCATAATGAGAACCTCCTCAAATGAAACAGATGAAAGAATACAACATCAGTGGCAATTGATTTTGAGAATGATAATGTCCACTTTAGCGGATTTGACAAAACCCATTATTAGCTTTTTAGAAATCAAGAATAGGGGCAGCTAGGTGGCAGAGTGGATAGAGCCCCGGCCCTGGAGTCAAGAGGACCTGAGTTCAAATCCGGCCTCAGACACTTAACACTTACTAGCTGTGTGACCCTGGGCAAGTCACTTAACCCCAATTGCCTCACCAAAAAAACCACAAAGAAATCAAGAATAAAACTAAGTAAACCAGCCTCGCAAGCAATCCCCAGTCTGGATACATAGATATCTCTTAATGGTCTGGAACAATTGTAGGGTGCATCAGTGCCAAGAATTCATCAAAAATCAACAGGTATTTATCAAGTGCCCACTATGTGACAGGCTCTGTTAGACTATTTTGCAAAAGATTAAAATTAAGGCAGGTTTTTTTTCCTAATTGAAAGTTATGTTTTGACTTACAAAAATATGATATATTTTAAAGGATTTGTAAAAGATCAAAATCCTGCTTGAGAAAATGTCCATTCCTCAGTCCCAAAACTGAGGAAACTGACCCTAAAATGAAAGCTTTCCCATCATCCATTATGTATACCAACTCATTCTACTTGGTTAATCATATTCATGGTTTAGTTTCCCAAAAAGTTGTGAATGAGGGAGTTGTGAGGATTGTTTGACTTACACTTGTTTCAGAAAGATTTTATTGTAGCGTTTGTATTCTCAACATTTCCAATACCTTTAATCAAAAGTTCTTAAGTGATTTAGCACAACTGAAGACTTATTCATCTTTCAAAAGAATCCATTCATGTATAATTTCTTCCATCAAGGTCTCCCTGCTTCAAGTTTCTACCGGCTCCAATAATTCCTCCTCTCTGTTGTCAAAATCGATTTTCCTAAGATGTAGCTCTGCCCATATCATTCCCACCTTACTCAATAAACTATGGTACCTTTCTATTACCTCCAAGATCAAAACAAAACCCTCTGTTTGGCATTCAAAGCTCTTCACAAATTGGCCCTTTCCCATCTTGTCAATCTTCTTCCATTTTAGTTCCTTTCATGGAGTCCTAGATTTAGCTACACTGGCTTACTTGCTGTTCCTCTCATGTGACACTTCATGTCTCATTTCTGTGCCTTTGCAGGGGCAGCCCCCCATGACTGAAAGGTTCTTCTTCCTCAGCACCATCTCTTTTTTTTTTTTAGTGAGGCAATTGGGGTTAAGTGACTTGCCCAGGGTCACACAGCTAGTAAGTGTCAAGTGTCTGAGGCCAGATTTGAACTCAGGTACTCCTGACTCCAGGGCCGGTGCTTATCCACTGCGCCACCTAGCTGCCCCCAGCACCATCTCTTAATATCCATAGCTTCCTTCATGACTCAGGTCAAATCCCACCTTTTAGAGGAAGTCATTTTCTCTGAGATAACCTTTCATTTATTCCATATATGTCTCTTCCCTGTTAGAATGTTCAATACTTCTGTACAGTGGCCATTTTTGCTTTTATTTGTATCTTTAGAGTTTAACCCAGACCTTGGCATATTGTTGTTGTTCAGTTGTTTTAGTTGTGTCCAACTTTTCATGATCCATTTGGGATTTTCTTGGCCAAGATACTTGGCCATTTTCTTGTTCAGCTTATTTTACAGATGAGGAAACTGAGGCAAACAGGGTTAAGTGATTTGACCAGGATCACACAATAAGTATCTGAGGCCATGTTTGAACTCAGGAGAATGACTGAAGGCCCAGCACTCTATCTACTGTGCCAATGAACTGCTCCAGCATATGGTATGCACTTAATAAATGCTTATTAATTAAGTGATTAAATGAAGCAAGACACCAAACACAGACCATCCAGGGGCAAAGGTGAAAAAAAAAATTTACTGACTCATTGGATATAACTTAGAACAAGGGAAACTGATGAAACATTTTGTATTAGAAAGAAATTCTTCTATCTGCGAGATAACAATAAATGTTACAATTTTTAGAGTGCTCCGAGGTTTCCATAATGCTTTACACACATACATACATAATTATGAGAGGGAAATATTGCAAATATTATCTACATTTTACAAATGGGGAAACTGAGGCTGAGAGAAGTTAAATGATTTATGGTTACCCAGGTAGTAAGAATGTGGAGTGGGATCAAAATCCAGGTCTTTTTGATGCCATGATCCCCTATTCCACGCTGCCTCTGTATTACAAACACCCACAATTATTCAGTTTAAGATGGTTAGTTTGGAAAATATCAGGATCCATGGTCCTCCTTGAGCATTCTCAGTCATAGAAACTGACCTCTTGTGTCAGGAGGGGTTCTCTTACCCTTTCTATGGAGGTTACTAGGAGGGTCAGCCTCACTCCTCCTGGCTTGTCTTTTGAAGCTACCTGGGCAAAAACTGGAAGCTCAAATGTAGACGAGCAGTTTTCTCCAGCTGTGTCACTGCTGGGATTTGGAGTCTTTCTTTGCTTTTCATGGATGTTATTAATTTCACTAGGGAAGATATGCAATACTACTTCTCAGCATATGAATCCCAACTGTTATGTTTCTCTACATCATTCAATGCCAAGAATTATAAGCAAAGTGTATTACTTAAAAAAAAAAGATAGATGTAAAATATCTCCCAGTGGGAAGATTTGAAATCTGTAAACAAATCCGGGTGTTCAAATTTATAGATGATTTAAAAAATATATCTATGGTGATGAAGAAATTGGGTATTTGAAAACTATAGACAGTGACAAAATCCCTCATTTTAGCAATTTAAGTTACTTGTCTTCAAAATATCTTACTAAAATTGTTAAAACCTAGTGTGAAACCAGTTCTTGGCCAGATTTATATCTTTGTGCCTACACACTGTTATGGAGGCATCTCTCTCTCCTCTTCTCCCCTCTCTGTCTCTGTCTCTGACTCTGTCTCTGTCTTTATCTCTGTCTGTTTCTGTCTCTCTTTTTCTCTCTGTCTCTCTATTTCTCTTTTTTCATATACATACGTGTGTGTGTGTGTGTATGTGTGTGTATCAATAGAGATTGAGTTTGGATTAATGGAAAGGTCTTTACATGTCCAGTCAAAGATCAGCGTTTGAATCCTGGGTTTATTACTTGCTTCCTCTGTCATCTTGAGCAAATGCAATGTCTCTGGACCTCAGTTTAAACATCTTTCAAATGAGGACTAAATCTCAGAGGTGTATGGAGTGTTCAAGGAGCACCTCTGGTATGAAGGCTTGCTGAACTCTTTTCCAGGGAAGCTCACTTGCCTTTGGTGCCCATCTGTCACACAACTCTCACCTGTGGCTCCAAGAAGCTATGGTGCTCATACCTCAGTAAAACCATCTCATCAGATGGGCTATACTAGGTTGAGAGGAACCAACGGGCCTCAAACCCATGGGTGAGTTAGGAGGATATCTATCCTAAACATGTGAAGACTTCCCCTGGAAGAATGGGCAGATGAGAACAATTTGTTCTAATGGCAATGAAAGCAGCTGAAACAGGTGCTGTGGAGTGTTTAGAGCTTGGTCAGACATCAAAGATGCCAAGGTCATCCACCACAACCCAATTCATTGCCAGTCATCCTGACTTTTGGTTTGCCACTGGATTTCAATGACTGGAAGAGAGAATGAGGCTGAGGACTTTGGGCAACTCTGCTTCACTTAAATCTAATTCATGTGCAAGTCAAGACATCACCTGTAATGTCATTGGTCTTCTTTGAAATGAAGTTGAACAGCAAAAACTAAATTTCAAGAGAAAGGAGGTTCACAAATAATCCAGTGATTCAACCTTTTGTATATCTATAGCTATCTCATATATACACACACGTATATATGTATATATATATATATATATATATACATGCAAATGTATGTGGAAAATACATGCTGTTGATTCATATATGCTGATAACAATAACAGCAACAATATCTGGCATTTATGTAGCTCTTTAAAGTTTCCAATTGTTCAGTCATGACCAACTCTTCATGATCCCATTTGGGGTTTTCTTGGCAAAGATACTGGAGTGTTTTGCCATTTCCTTCTCCAGCTCATTTTACAGATGAGGAAACTAAGGCACAAACAGGGCTAAGTGCCTTGCCCAGAGTCACACAGCTACTAGGTATCTGAGACTGGAATCGAACTCAGGAAGATGAGTCTTCCTGAGTCCAGGTCTGGTGCTCCCACTGTGCCACCTAGCTGCTCAAAGTTTGTGAAGCACTTAACAAATATTATCTCATTTAATCCTCACAATAAGCCTGGGATAGAGGTGCCATTTTTAATCCCCATTTTATAGGTGCACAAACTGAGGCAGAGGTGAGGTGACTTGTCCAGGGTCATACACTAGTTAATATCTGAAGCCACATTTGAACTTAGGTCTTTTTGACTCCAGGCCTGTAGCTCTTAGCTGCTCATACATATACACATACTCACATATAATACATACACGCACTTTCGTGCCCACATAGATTTATTCAATGTATAACAGTCTTTTCAGAATAACATTCAAACTCCTTATCCTAACTTTATCTGCCACTTCCATACCATATCCACCACTGTAGGCAAAATTATGTACTTGTTTTCTGAACAATCCATACACATTAGTAACTCTTCATGTTTGCTCACACCACACCTGAGTTTAGACATGGCCTCAAATACTGGCTTGCTGTGTATCCTTAGGTTAGTCACTTAATCTCGGTCTCAGTTTCTTCATCTATAAAATGGGAATAATAATAACAGCTTCCTTGCAAGGCTGTTATGAGGATGAAATGAGATAACATTTTAAAAGTACTTAGTACAGTGCCTGCCACATAGTAGGTGCTATATAAATGTTAGTTATTATTATATTTCACAAAAAGATTTAAGAGGATTGAATTCACTAAAGTAGATGAAGTAAAGATAATATAACGTTTGGTCATAGATTCAATTGGGAATCAACGAGTTTATTGAGCAGAAAAGCAACACGGTCAAACCTATGCTTTAGGAAAATAATTTTGGCAGCTATGCGGAAGACGACTGCCATTTGGGAGATCATTTGTAGAATCTCAGTTGAGAGCTGATGAGAACCCGAACTAGGAGAGGAGTGGGGGTGTGGGAGTGAAGAGAAAGAAATGGATATGAGAGATGTTGTGGAGGTTGAAATGCCAAGACTTGACAACTGCTTGAGTTTTGTAAAGTGAGGGAAAGAAAAGATTGGAAGAAGACAACGAGTTACAGCAAGGATGGTGGTATCTTCAATAGAAATAAGGGAGTTTGGAAAAGGAATAGGGTTGGGGGAAAAGATAGCAACACACCTATGCCTGTTTATCCTGTGGGATTCATTGAATCCCACCAAAAAGGAAAAGGGAGAACTTGAGGCTTTATCTCACTACTTACTGCCCAAGTGCTTCCATGAAGCGACTTGGGAACAGGGGTAAATATGTTGGGCTAGGTAGCAGATTTTCCAGTGTCATCTGTAGAGGTGCCCAGGTAGGATTAAGTTACAACTGGTCTATAACAGCTTTGAGCTAATGCCTGGTACAGAATGGAAGAGTTTGGGAATTTGCCCATCTGATGGGAAGAGACAAAGTGGGGCAGTGTTAGGGAAAGGGGCAGGTATGCTTGTATTAGAGACTAGTGCTATGCTGGGGTATATGGGAAGGATGGGTTGCAGCCCACCTTCCCCATCCCCTTATTGGTTGATCACATACTGAGATCATCGCTGGACCTCAGAGGACCCTAGCCTCTACTTTGGAGATCACTCGTCTAGGCAATATGCATACTTCATCCATTTTGAATGGAATTCTTTGTGAAATGTATCATAGATTTCCTTTCTCCTTAGAATATAATGAATTTAATTTAATCTCTTTTTTGTGTGTGCTGAGAATCAGAGTATTGAAGGCTACAGGACTGTATGACCTTTGTGGTAAAAAAATGGAAGTTTTAGCTGAATCATTTGAGAGTTGAGCACATGCTACTGAAGCGGCTTTTGAAGGACCTCCCTTTTGGGGAGGAGACCTGACGAACTTCTGGCATGCCAGCTTAAAACTGAGGGAGGAACAGAAGTTCGTTCTCTCTGGCTTTTCAATTTAGCCGTGGCAGCGCACATGGTTTGTGTTCGGCTTTGGGTGTGCTGGTTCTTGGCCTGGCGGGCAGTTTGGGATTTGGTGAGTTTTATAAAGGAAAATAGACTAAGCTTAGATCTAAGATTATTCATTTGTATTTCTACTTCCCTATTTCCCTAATTGGTATCACCTTTTGTTGTCCAATTAATTCCCAAGCAATAAAAACTAATCCCTCACAGATTAAAGCTCAGAGGCTTCTTTTTCTTAGTGGTCTGGGAGATATATATCTATATCTATCTATCTATCTATCTATCTATCTATCTATCTATCTATCTATATCTATCTATCTATATCTATATCTATCTATCTATATATAGCCTATGTGCAGGGTTATGCCTGAGCCAGCTCAAACAGGCTCTTGAGAGCTGATTATTAAATTTTCATTGTGAGGCTTTATACTTCTGAAACTTCCCAGTGCTACAGATCAGGGCTTGATTTTTTTGTTTTGTTGATTGAATAGATCCATAGTGTCAAACTCAAATAGAAATAGAGGCCACTAAGCTGCACATAAAGATCTCTGAGGACTTAGTATTAAAATGTAACATTATCTATGTTTTATTGTATTTTAATTTATTTTGTTAAATATTTCCCAATTACACTTTAATCTGGTTCAGGCTATACTTGAGAGTGTCATGGGCTGTATGTGACCTGTAAGCCATGAATTTGAACCTTTTGGTCTAGACTTAGGAAAACAATATTGAAAATATTAATAATGCAGATTAGATTTAAAAAGTATTCCAAACCTAATCGGCTATATGACCCTGTGTAAGTAACCTATTATTTGCCTCAGTTTCTTTATCTGTAAAATGGGGATAATAATAGTGCCTTCCTCCTAGGGTTTTGGTGAAGATTGTTATTTCAAAAATCTAAATGTGTGGAACTAATCTTACTGTCAGGTGAGAGGGCTGAATGGCTGGGGGTGGGGGTGGGGTGCAAAACACAAGGGTGTCTGTGGGATCTGAGGAGGAGTTCGGATATCCCACCCCAGCAGGGAACCAGGAAGAAATCTTGAGAGGTGGGAGGCCCAGGTGGGGTGGAGCAAAGACTCATAAAAGCTAAAAATCTAATTGTGTGACTAAAATCTAATGTGTCGTCACCTTAAATTAGAAGCTTATAGCACCAGTCTTTGGTTATTAAGCATTTATTAAAGTATATGAGAAGTTAGCAAAAGAGAGAGGAAGAACACATGGAGTTCAGAAAGAGAAAGCCTAGCTACCCTGGCCCTCCTCCCACTGCTACTGAGACCTCCAACTGAAAGAAAGATCACTCGTTTTCCTAAAGTGGAAACTCCCTGTGGGACCGCAAGAGGGGCAGTCCCCACACACAGCTCCACGCTAATTGGCTGGTAGCACTGATTGACATGACTTACAGGTGTTCTATGAATAGATCTAACTTCCCTATGCTAGTCACATGCTTTCTCCTCTGGGGTGTGTTGCCCTGGTTCTCACACTGTCTTTCTCAGCAGGGGGGTGGCACCCTAATTCTCACAGGATTGAATGAGACAATATTTGTAAAGTGCCATATAAATGCTAGTTATTATTATTGTTACTTCACTATTATTAAATGTGGTAATTTTTCAATCTGAAAAAAAGTCTACTTTTTAACAGCACATCTCTACAAGCAAGAATTATGACTACTACACTCAAAATTTTAGTTGATTTCAACCAAAGAAAACTGAAACACAGATGAGTCATCTAGCAAGCCTGAAGGAGAACCAGAAAAACACCATTATCTATTTTTTTTTTTTACCTATGAGTTATTGTGCTGATGAGTAAGTAGGTCACTTTCTGCATACTTGGTGCAGTCAAGGATGAGGTTAGCAGCAAGGCTACTATGCCCTGTTTTGAGCTGACTGTGCATGCTGGTTAATGTCTACAAGTCCATCTTTCAGCAGAGACCTTTTCATAGTAATAACTTAATTTCTTTCACTTACTATTTAAAAGAACCAGTAAATTTTATGTAATAATAATAAGAAGAAGAAAAACATGTAAAACTGGAGCAAGGGCTTTCATCTTAACTTCTCTGCTCCAGGTGTGTTTAATTCAAATGGCAAGGGACTGGCAATTTTTAAAATTATTTTCCTTTATTGAAATCAGACTAGTCTAGTCTTGCTATTATTTCAGTGGCTTATAGAGGAATAAAGAAAAGGCAAAGTTGAGGAAAACGCTTGGGGGGAAATAGAGCTTTACATGTTCATTCTATCCATATTTTTAGTGTAGACTAGTGAAAAAACTATAGGCTTATTTGAGGAATGATTTTCCAATTTTTTTTTCTTAATTTCTGAGGAATTCCCTGTTAGAAAGAATGCAGATTGGTTTAAGTCTTAGTTTGGGCTTTGCTCTGAATCTTTGCTGGATTTGCTACTTAGAATTACCAAACAGTTCTTTTTCCACATTTTTTTCCCCTACTCTTTACACAGACTACTTTATACATGCAGTATTAAAAAAAGATTCTTTCCAACAGGAATAGAAGAGGTATTTTCTCTAAAATACAAAAGATATACTATATTGATCTTTCTAAACAGCATCAACTTCATTACTTTTCTTTGTCTTTCTAATTCACCTTTCTCATTTTCACTTTGATGGTATTCATACAATGTCAGAACCAGAAGGAATCTTATGAATTGTAGAGATCATTGTTCATCTACTTCATTTTGACACTTAGAAAAGTACATAATAATATTGACTCACATTTATATTGTGCTTCTTATCTTGCAAAGTGCTTTCCTTACAACAACCCTGTGTGGTGGGTAATTTAGATATATTATCAAGAGACTGAGGCTCATTCATTCAACAAGCTTTTATTAGAGACTCAATGACTTGCCCATTGTCACACAACTAGCATTAAGTTAAGATGTGAACACAAACCTTCCTCATTCCTAAGTTCGGGGCTCTTTTTATACTGTATCCTGCTGAGGGGAATGGTAAAAGGTGGGGAGAGGTGAAGGAAGGGAGGGCAGATCGAGGGAGGGGCAGTCAGAAGCAAAACACTTTTGAGGAGGGATAGGGTAAAAGAAGAAAGAAAATAGAGTAAATATCGTGTTGCGAAGAGGATGGAGGGAAACAGCAACAGTAACTGGGAAAAAATTAGAAGCAGAGGCAAGAGCAATGGAAGATGATGTTGATGATGTTGATTGTGGTGGTGGTGATGCTGATGATGCTTATGGTACTTACTTTGCTGGGCTATTGTGAAGAAAATTCTATTTCAGGCATAAGATACTATATAAACGTTAGCTTTTATTGTTGTTGCTATAATCAACCTCATGGGTGTTTTGTAAGTACTATATAAATGTAGATAACTGTTAAAAAAAACAGATGAACAGGATGCTTTCAGAAAAGACTGGAAAGATTTACATGAGCTGATGCAAAGTGAAATGCACTGTATACAAAATAACAGCAATATTGCAAGATGATCTGCTGTGAATGACAGTTATTTTCAGCAATGCAATGATTCAAGACAACTCTGAAGGACCTATGAAAAATGCATTCCATCTACAGAGAGAGAACTAATGGTACCTGAATACAGATGGAAGTATTAAAAAAAAATCCCTCTCATTTGACCCCCATATCCCCTCAAGCTGTTTACATCTAGTTGCTTCTGCTGCCTCACCACATCTCCACTTTTTTCAAGACCCTACTCAAGTGCCACTTCTTTCGTGAAAGGCAAATTAGATAGTACAGTGGATAGAGCACCAGCCCTGGAGCCTAGAAGACCTGATTTTCAGGTAGTCCAATAATTTTCAATTTATCTGTCCTGGATCTATTTTCTAGGTCAGTTGTTTCTCTAAGGAGATATTTCATATTGCCTTCTATTTCTTCATTCTTTTGGTTTTGCTTTATTGTGTCTTCATTTATCATAAAGTAATTAGCTTCCATTTGCTTAATCCTAATTTTTAACCAATTATTTTCTTCAGAGAGCTTTTGTACCTCCTTTTCTATTTGGCCAATTTGGCTTTTCAAGCTGTTGACTTTTTTTCCATGACTTTCCTGCATCACTCTCATTTCTCTTTCCATTTTTTCCCCTCTACCTCTCTTTATCTTTAAAGTCCTTTTTGAGTGCTTCCAGGGCCTGAGATCAATTCATATTTTTCTTGGAAGCTTTGGATGCAGGAGCTTTGACTTTGTTATCTTCTTGTGAGGCTATATTTTAATCTTCCATGTCACTAAAGAAACTTCCAATGGTCCCCATTTTTTTTTAGTGAGGCAATTGGGGTTGTGACTTGCCCAGGGTCACACAGCTAGTAGGTGTTAAGTGTCTGAGGCCAGATTTGAACTCAGGTCCTCCTGACTTCAGGGCTGGTGCTCTATCCACTGTACTACCTAGCTGCCCTGCATACAGACAACTGAGTTCCACCTCAGTGCCAGCAAGGACCCCAGTTATACTCTCCCTCACCCCCACCAGCCACTCCGCCCTCTCACCAGATTGTGAGCTGAGTTTCAGAAGTAGCCACAGCTGCAGCCAATTCAGAAGCTCTGGAGGTCTCTTTCTGTGGTATGGCCTGCCTGGGGCTGGATCTGTGTTGGCACAGCCATGGGTCTGGGCTCCACTCCCACTCCAGTACAGCAGACCTTTCCTGCTAACCTTCTAAGCTATCTTTGGCTGGAAAAAGATCTCACCCCATCCTTTTGTGGCTTCTGCTGCTCTAGCAATTGTCTTATGGCATTATTTGGAGGTTTTTGGAGTGATTGTGTGGGGAGCTCTGAGAGGTTATTGCCTTTCCTTCACCATCTTGGCTCCGTCCCTGACTGTCAAACAAAAGGGATTTTGAAAGGAAGAAGCTGAATAGGCTTGTTGGTTAGAAGGGAAGGAGCCAATGGAGGGGGAAGAGAATGGAAATAAAAAAGAAATTGAAGATAATTGACTTAAGATTTTGGAAAAGACAAAAGGAGGGGTTGGGATCAAGATCATAGGTGGAAAATCATCTTAGCTGAGGCAGAAAGCCATATCTTCCTGTGAGCCCAGTGGGAACAAGAAGTGTCTTATGTGAAGATAAAGGTTTGCAGATGAATTGGAGGGGAGAGGACCTGGAGCTGAGAAAGTTTACTTCAAAGGGCTTCAATCTTTTCAGTCAAGTCAAGAAGACCTGGGCTTTACTTTCAAGTCTGGCAACAACTCATTCATTCTCTCTCGCTAAGCACAGATCTTGGGTGGGCAGGGGGTACAATGTCAGATATACTCATTTTACAGATGGGTAAACTGAGGCACAGAGAAGTTAAGTGACCCATTCAAGGTCACATAAGTAGTAAACATCCTTTCTATAAAACAAGTCTAGTTGATACTTTCATTTCATGTGGGTGTTTTGGGGATTAATGTGACCAAAGTTGAGTAAAGAAAGTTTCTATTAACTCAGAAGAAAGGCTTCTATATATGACAGGCACATAAATTAAGGATTTTTAGCCCAGGGTATATGGATTTGGTGGGGGGGGGGGTGCAGTGTCTGTGAACTTGGAAGGGAAAAACTACATATTTCTACTTTCATGAACCTTTCATTGAAATATAACATTTTATTCAATTATGAATGTAGGCAACAAACATTATTCTGAGGAGCTGGATTGACTATGGGATCTGTAACACAAAAAAGGTTAAGAACCTCTGATATGGAGATGGATGCCTATATATACACGATGCAGATTTGTTCCTCTGGCTGTGAGTGAAGTTATCATTAATTTACAACACACACACACACACACACATGCACACACACACATAGTCTTAGGAGTTACTTTGCCACCTTCTTCAGGTTAAGAGTATTATAGGTCTTGATTCCAACCATCTTTTTCATGTCTAAACACTTAGACTTTGCTCGGGTGTAAACCTGGTGCACACAGTAGAAGATTGATTATGGGAAGTTTAAATGCAAGCATTAAGGAAGAAGTTTACTTATCTGTAAAATGAGTTAGAGAAGGAAATGATAAACCATTCCAGTATCTTTGCCAAGAAAACCCTAAATGGGGTCACGAACAGTCAGACAGGACTAGAATGACTCAGCAATAACAACAAGGGAGCGTTCAAGAGATCCTCCTGGGGGTGACATGCCACGTCAGGTAAGAAAAACTGAATGAGAAAAGAAATTGGATAAAGTTAAGAAATGAACTTTACACATAGTTCCTTTTCAGGTGGCATTTGACTATCCAACAAGTCCCCTTCATAACATTTCTTTTCTGGGTTCATAGGATAATGGGTCCTTATAGTTACTGGGTTCTTCTGGGGCATTAAATTTAATTAGGGGGCTGGTCAAAGAATTACAACCCATACTTGTCAGTGGGACAACATATTCAAATACCAAATACTGGACCACCCTATGGGTGTATCTGTGTGTGTGTCTGTAAGTATACATATACACACATATATAGTGTATATATGCACATATATATATATACTACATATGTGTATATATACACACACATACATATGTGTATATATACACACAATATATAGTATATACACACATCTACATCTATATATAGATATATACACATACATTTACACACATATGTATATACGTATGTAGGTATATGTGTACATGTGTGTTATATACCCCCATTAGAATGTCAGTTAAGATAATTAAGGAATAATCAAGGATCGAGATGTTGAGGCAGCTATTGTGATGATCAAATGAGATAATACTTCTAAAATTCTTAGTGACTGGCACATAGTAAATACTTAATAAATGCCATTTCAATCTAGTTAGGCCTGTAACAGTTTCTAATTCCCCTTTCCTCAACTAAACGACTTTGTTGTCTTTATCATGGGGAAAACCGACACACTTACATTGGGATCTGGGTCTTTCTGCTCGATACAAAGGTAGCCCTGAGAAGGACAGTGAATGAGGAGAATTGGCATGCTAAGGTTAGAACTATCCTTTGGTGGTAACAAAATCAAATGTAGGCCTCAGGTCGAGCAGTGATTCAGCTGGGCCTAAGAAAGACTTGATGTTCACATACCTTTCAACTTCTGTGCCAACAGACCCCTTTGAGGCTCCATGTTATCTTTTATGGTGGCTTCTTTTCCCTTTCATAGGGGTTCATGGTCATGGACTGTGGGGCATTTTGGAGAAGCTTATGGATCCCTTTTTGCAATAATGTTTTTAAATGTATAAAACAAATACAAAATGTTACAAAAGAGACCACTGTAATCATGGTAGTTATCAAATGTGAAAAAGAAAAAAAAATCATGGTCCCCAGGTTAAGAACCCCTGCTAGAGGCTGCCTTTTATTTTGTTTTTTAAAATTTATAAATATTTTATTTTTTCCAGTTATACATAAAGATAATTTTCAACATTCATAGTTTAAAAATAATATTATTATATAATTATATAATATATTATATAATTATATTATATTTACACATTTATATTATATATTATTGTATTATATATTATATAATTATTATATTATATATTATATAAAGATAGTTTTCAACATTTGTTTTCATAAGATTTTTAGTTCCAAATTTTTCTCCCTCTCTCCCTTCTCTCTCCCCTCCCCAAAACAGAAAAATATTTGATATAGATTATATATGTATAATCACATTAAACATATTTTTGTATTGGTCATGTTGTTAAAGAAGAATCAGAACACAAAGGAAAAACGTCAAAAAAGAAAAAACACACATGCACAGAGAAAGTAGAAACAGTATGGTTCAATCTGCATTCAGAATCCATGGTTCTTTTTTCTGGATGTGGAGAGCATTTTCCATCATGAGTCCTTTGGAATTATCTTGGATCATTGTTTTGCTGAGAAGAGATAAGTCTATCACAGTTGATCATCACACAATGTTGCTCTTACTGTGTACAGTGTCCTCCTGGTTCTGTTCACTTCACTCAACATCAGTTCATGTAAATCTTTCCAAGGTTTTTCTGAAATCTGCCTGCTCATCATTTCTCATAGCACAATAGTATTCCATCACATTCATATACCACAATTTGTTCAGCCATTCCCTAATTGATGGGCACCCCCTTGATTTTCAATTCCTTGCCACCACAAAAAGAACTGCTACAAAATATTTTTGTGCAATTAGGTCCTTTCCCCTTTCTATGATTTCTTTGGTATACAGACCTAATAGTGGTATTACACAATCAAAGGGTATGCATAATTTGATTGCCCTTTGGGTACAGTTCCAAATTGCTCTCCAGAATGGTTGGATCAGTTCACAACTCCACCAGCAAAGCATTAGTGTCCCAATTTTCCCACACCTTCTCTAACATTTATCATTTTCCTTTTCTGTCATATTTAGAGGCTGTCTTTTAAATGAAATTCATCATCTTGAAATGGTTTGGGAGGAAGGGCAAGGTATTTTTACTTGGCAGTGTGACTTTGGGCATGATTCTGTGGCAAGAAAAAGCTTATTTCTACTATTCCTCCCCAGAGGGACTTCAGAAGAATGTGGCAGGAAATCCTTCATTTCTCATCAGGTTGTACTGTTCTAGGCTTCATCATTCCCTAGAAACCTCTCCATCCTGGAAGATCAGCCTGAGAACTCACAACATCTTAGAAGTATACTGCCCTGGAGGCCCTTCCCTCCATCTGATTGGAAGAGTGGTAATTACTATTTTCTAACCCTGATTAAAAATTGTGACTATTCAGAATCTATGTTCTCAGTGGTTGCTTTTATCAAACTCTGGTTCCACCCCAGACTTCCGGGCCTAGGGGCAATGACTGTGGGGATGGGGTAGGATATAAAGGAATTGTTAGGATAAGGACTGCCTTCTTTTCATTATTTTTACATGGTTTTTGAAAGGCAAGTTTCCTGGTTTGGGCCTTCTGTAGTTCTGCATTCCTTCAGGTTGGTTCTGGTGGTGAGATTCATAAACTTGTAGATGGAAAGAAAAAAAAAGATACTATAAAGCTATTCAGGATATTAACCCCCAGACTATGAGCTTTCTATTTTTTTAAGGCACTGGTAATAATTCAGTGGGGATTCATATTTTTATTCAAATTCTTATTGAATTCTGATCCTGAAAATCTTGGAACCATACACATAACTCATGACTACACACAGAGAGAATGGAGTTATCATTCATCTACCAGAATTTTAATCCTTAATCTTTAAATATTAAAAAGGAAAACATAATTACAAACTTACCAGCAAAGTACAGATCTAGCCTTATAAAGCTATCAATAAAAGCAATCGAAATACATACTGGAAAGACAGTATAATTAACCAAGGGGTAGATAATCCAGAATGCTATATGCTTCTGATGAGCAAAAGTAACAATTTGCATAGGATATGTAATATCGATAGCTATAACTACAGTGGGAGGTAGGGAATCAGGCCTTTGTGCCAGATGCCAACACCCAGGATAGAATGAGCTTCCTTCTGCCTCTAGGCAGAGCACTAGTAATCTAAGAAGCCCTGGCAATTATTCATCAAGGTCCCATGGCCCACATCCCTCTTCTTCAGCCTACCTTCCTATAGGTGAAGGTGTGCCACCTGACCTGGGTACTCATGTTATGAGAGATGCCCAGGATCAGTAAAGAATCAATGTGGAGATCAACGGTGAATGGCAGATATGCCAGTTACTTCTCATAATGGGAGCAAAGGGCCTTCTCCTATGAGGAGTGACTCCATCTTAAATTAGAGTCCATTTAATTGTAAAATAGGATAGCTAGGTGGCTCAATGGACAGAGTGCCAGGCGTGGAGTCAGGAAGACCTGAGTTCAAATTTAGCTTCGGTCACCTGCTGTGTGACCCTAGGTAAGTCATTTACCCTGGTTTGCCTCAGTTTCCTCATCTGTAAAAAGAGCTGGAGAGGGAAGTGGCAAACTACTCTAGTATCTTTGCCAAGAAAACCCCAAATGGAATCACAAAGAGTCGGACATCACTCTAAACGACTCAACAGCCACAAAGTGTAAACCGGACAGATCCCATTGCCCCCCCCATCCCCTGTGTTTGTTTTCAATATTGCAGAGGTCCCCTGTTATGCTAGTCATAGAGTAAAATAGATCTGCTTTGCTCTGTTCCCCTGAGATCAACAACAAATTGGTAAACCTCTGCCCTGTGTCTAAGGTCAGCAGCAGACTTGGACTCACTGCCTTGTGTTTTCTCTACTTCCTCTATCCTCATTGGGAGGAAAGTCTTTATGTGCAGAGATTGACTTAGATGACAGAGGAATGTTGTCTATCAGTCAATTGCTCCCTGCCATGTCTTATAATAACAATAATGCTTTTTTACCTGACCTTTACCCAAATTACATGTGAAATGTGATTCTTCCACCACAATATCTACTATCAACTCAGTCCTAGCTTTCTCTGTCCCTTCCTTTCCCTTTTGCCCTCTGGAACCATTCTTATTATTACCAAACTCCTTTTCACCCTGGGTCCCTTCCTCTCAAATTCTTTTTATTTATTTATTTGTTTTTCTTTTTCTTTTAAAGCTTTATTTATTCATCTATCTATCATCTATCTTATTTATCTATTTGTTCATTCATTCATTCATTCATTCATTCTTTTTTTTTTTTTTTGCAGGGCAGTTGGGGTTAAGTGACTTGCCCAGGGTCACACAGCTAGTAAGTGTTAAGTGTCTGAGGCCAGATTTGAACTCAGGTACTCCTGAATCCAGGGCCGGTGCTCTATCCACTGTGCCATCTAGCTGCCCCATTCATTCATTCTTCATTCATTTATTTATTTTTGTGGGGCGATGATGGTTAAGTGACTTGCCCAGGGTCACACAACTAGTAAGTGTCAAGTGTTTGAGGTTGGATTTGAACTCAGGTCCTCCTGAATCCAGGGCCAGTACTTTATCCACTGCGCCATCTAGCTGCCCCTCAAATTCTTTTTATCTTCTAGTGCTCACTGAAACCTAACTTTCTTATTAAAGCAGTCCATCTCTTGGCACCCTCTCCAAAATTTTTTTCTCAATAACCCATGACACATGGGAAGAAACTGATAAGCATCTTGCTACCCAGTACCAATGCCTGACCTTCTTCATACTTATCATAACATGATACATATACTACAATTTATTCATCCATCACTCAGCAGGCAACACTCCTTCTATAGAGTTCAATTCATCTTGTCCAGATCCTATTAATGGCATGTTTGGACCTCCATGATAATCTCTGTCCTACCAATCACTTCAGCA
This sequence comes from Dromiciops gliroides, assembly GCF_019393635.1. NCBI lineage: Eukaryota > Metazoa > Chordata > Mammalia > Microbiotheria > Microbiotheriidae > Dromiciops > Dromiciops gliroides. Next base: position 160,967,529 of record NC_057861.1, on the reverse strand, counting down.
TCTGGCCCAGTCTTCACCCCAACTCCTACCACTGGCCTCCAAGTTGTTCCATCTTCTCAACTCCCAAGACTTTCATCCCTGATCTATCTCAAACATACACAGGAATGGTAATATCCTAGAATCTAGCCTTCCCCCACCTGCCTAAATGAATTTGCCTTAAATTTAAGAACTAGTTATGCCATCAAATAGAATAATATTTTCTGCTTTGGAAAGCATCAAAGGTTAAAATAGATGTCCAACTTGGGAAAAGGAAGCTAGTGCTAGGCTTGGAGTCAGAAAGACCCATCTCCCTGAGTTCAAATATGGCATTAGATACTTGTTAGGTGTGTGACCCTGCACAAGTCACATAACCCTATTTGCTACAGTTCCTCATCTGTAGAATGAGATGGAGAAGGAAATGGCAAACCATTCCAGTATCTTTGCCAAGAAAACCTCAAATGGGATCACAAAGAATCAGACATGACTGAAATGGCTGAACAACAACAAAATCTTGGGAGAGGGGACATAATGAAAACCCAATGAGGCCAGCTGACACTAGAAACAACTTCCACAGCAAGTTATCATAGTTTTAAATGATATCACTAAGGACAAAAAAATTCTAAAAAATTTAAACAATAGAGGTGTTCTTTTATTCAGCCAATTTTCTGGGGGGAAATTTGTAGAGTAGGGAAATATTGGAATACATGACATACTTATTTTCATAAATATTTTATTATTGCCTTTTAAAAATCATTCTTTTTCTTTCTTTCTCTCTCTCTCTTTCTTTCTTTCTTTTTTTGGTGAGGCAATGAGGGTTAAGTGACATGCCCAGAGTCACACAGCTAGTAAGTGTCAAGTGTCTGAGGCTGGATTTGAACTCAGGTCCTCCTGAATCCAGGGCCAGTGCTTTAGCCACTGCACCAACTAACTGCCCCTAAAAATCATTATTTTTCAATGCTACCTCCTCTTAACCCACCAATAGAATTCTCTCTTATAACAAAAAAGAACAGTTACAGACTGATATATTGACAATGTGTTGGCAGCATATGATTCATTCCCCAGTAAGTGTTCAAGCATCTTTCTACTGAGGAGACTCCTTCAAGGAAAGAGTTGATAAGAGCTGGACATGACTAATACTCCATAACAACACACACACACACACACAAATTTATTTTATTTCAACAGATAAGGAATGATGGTACTGAGGTGGACATAATCCTTGAATCAGCTGCCAGAGTAATCAGAACATTAACTTGTTAAAGCAAAGATCTAAATAAGGTACCTGCTAAGTGTTAATGGTTAATTAATAAGTGCCTATTGGATTGGATTGAGAGCTTCCAGTAAAAGATGAGATTATAGTTGGGACTCAAAGGAAGCAAGGGAAGTCAATAGGTGGAGCTGACACACAAGTAATAAGTGTCAGGTAAGATCACTGGACTTGGAGTCAAGAAGACCTGAGTTCAAATCCTTCCTCAGATGCCTTCTAGCTTTGTAACCCTGGGCAAGTCACTCAACCTGTTTCAGCCTCTTGTCTCATCTGTCAAATGGGGATAATAATAGTCCCTGCTTCCCAGGGCTTTTGGGAAAATCAAAGGAGATAACTCACGTTTAGGACTTTGCAACTGTTAAATTGTTATATAAATGCTAGCTGTTATTAAATGCCACATTGAAGAGTTAAAAGTTCATGCTAGGGGTGATGGCAAGCCATTGAAGCATATTGAGAATGGAGAATCGACATACTTATGCTTTAGGAAAATAACTTTAGGGTCTCGGTGGAGGAAGGATTGGAGTGAGGAGACATAGCAACAGTAATAGGTGTGGGACTGGGCAAAATAAACTTACCAACAGATGGTCTAGTCCCAGCCTAAAATTGTATTACAGAAAAGGGACTTAATGAACAGTTCTCTCTACTCCCCAACCTTTCATCAGGGAGAAAATGCTGCACCTTCTGCAGAATTTTCTTATTATTATGAATTCAACAAAATCTCTTTCTGAGTCTATGTTGTCTAGCCATCTCTCTGTTTCAATGTGATCCTGCTAGCTTCACCCTTATAACCAGAGAACAGTGAGATTTTTTTTGAAAAAGTAAATCCCAGAAATTGCCCATGAAGAAATAGCCTGTGAATCTTATCTAGTCTTAGAAAATTTAAACATCAAATCAAGCTATCTCTTTGTAGGCCACACAGGGAAAATGGAATGGGAGTCCTTAAGTGAGGTGGTAATAAATATGACCCATCTGTTAGGGATTACTATACTCCATGTGGCCAAAAGATACTGAATATATTTTTGGGTCTCTGATTCTCATGTTTTTGGAGAAGAATTTACCTCTATACTTCTCATTATTTTAAGTTGAATTATGCTCAGAATTGTCTCCCTCACTAGCAAAACTATAGACCAATTGGGATTTACAGTTTTTCCCCCTTTGCACTTCTCTGAAGTTATTACTGAAAAACATTTGCACATTATTATAGCTTTGGGTGTCTGAATAAAACTCTTATCAAAGGAACAATGTTTTATGAGTTACTGCCCTATAAAGCAGAAATAACCTCCATTTATTACTTGCCTGAGATTTTACATATAAGATTTCATCGGAAGGATTTTGCAAGAGCCCCATGCACAAGAGGAATGTTCCAGTGGCCAGTCTTGCTTAATTTGGGAGTTTTAGTGTTGCTTATGGTTATGCATGTTACTAAATTTACAAAAATCTTTCATCCATCGCAAATTCCCTGGGTGATTCTCACACAGAGGAAACCTTTAGCTGGATAAACATCTGAAGGGGAGCCACTTCTAAGACAAGACTTCAAAAGAAAATCATTTGTTATAGTTGGCTTTTGTTGTCCAAATCAAACTGAAGAAGCCTTCCCACTACTGGAAGAACCAGTCAGTAGCATTTTTCTGTCTGCATGCAGCCCAAATGATGGAAGGCCAATAGTAACAACAGGCACCTAAGTTAAGGCTGTCTCTAAGTCAGCCTGCAGACACAAAGAGGGAAGACACGGAGGTAGGAGGTGCTAGAAGATGGGGACTGAATGGCTGGAAGGCACTCAGACAATGGGTACAGAACACTAACACTTTAAGCATTTCTATTCCAGCACACAGTAGACATTTGATAACTATCTGTCAAATGAAGGAATGACAAAGGGGGAAATAAGGCACTTATTTCATATGAAGCTCACAGTCTAATGGGGGGAGATAACACACAAAAGGAAGCAGGAAATAAGTGGGGGAAGGGAAATCTTGTTTCATGGGATTGAAACCAGGCAGAGAAGCAGATGCTAATTCTAGTGTCTTTCTTGTTATTTATTTCCTATTCATCCTGTATATAAGTTGTTGGTATATGTTTGCTTGTTGTCTCTCCCACAACAAGCTCCTTGGGGCAGCTAGGTGGCACAGTGGATAAAGCACCTGCCCTGGATTCAGGAGGACTTGAATTCAAATCTGTCCTCAGACACTTGACACTTACTAGCTGTGTTATCCTGGGCAAGTCACTTAACTCTCATTGGCCAGGGAAAAACAAGAAAAAAAAAAGATTGTGGGCTCCTTGAAGTCAAGAACTATCTTTTGCCTCTTTTTGTATACCCAGCTCAACACAGTACCTGGCACATAGTAGGCTCTTAAGAAATATTGATTGACTAAGGTGATCTCTAAGTATCTTAGGCAGTTTCCTAGACTCATCCACTAAAATTATAGACAAGTTGTTTTGTTGGTAGAGGGAGCTCCCACATGGATACAATTACAGATAATAGGATAGAGAACTGAAAAGAATGCCAGAGGCCAATTAGTCCAAACCCCAGCATTTTACAGATAAGTAAAACAAAAACCAGGAAAATTAAATGACTTACCCAAAGTGTCAAAGCTGGCTTTTAAACCCAGGTTCTCTGATTCTTGTATAAGTGTTCTCTCCCCTATATCACAGTCTCTCCTTGTGCCATATGGCACATTACTGGTTTGAGTTGTAGGTCTATGTACCTCCTCCAAGGGTTGCTGGACAGACACTAAAACAAAAGTGAGCGTATGAGAGGAAAGGGGTTTGCTACATGGGCAGATGGGAGTCTAAGGTGTTGTCTCTGAAATTTAAGGCGAGAAATTAGAATTGCTTAAGCCTTCACTTCATTCTGCTCATGCAAGCACAGCTTCAGAGTCCAAGGACACAGTTTATGCATTTAACTCAGAAGAGGAGTCTGTTGCCTGTAACAATTACTTCATCTAATGTTGCACAAATCCCATCTATACTGGGTTCTATCTATACTAGTTTTGATATAAAAATCTAGCTATGCTGGTCGTGACTTAAGTGTTTCAACCCTTTTTTTCCCCTTGGGTTTTATAATGAACTAATTGAAACTGGAAGCAGGCTTTAGCACAATAACACATGTTTTTGAAACCAGATAAAGACATCTCTGAGATCTTCATACCTATCACTGATTGACAATGGGGAAATGCTTGATTTTTTTTCTTCCTCTGGGGGCTTCCTTGTAGAACCATCTTTTCTCTACAAGGATTCCTTTGGGTAGGAAATTGATCAGTTTCTTTCTTTTACTCAATAAACACTTGGCATGGTAATTGTGACTTTGGACAGTAGAGATTTCATTGCTATGCATGTGACTTGGGAAATCACTTGCCCTTTCTGGGTAGCTGCTTCCCCATCTATAAAATGAGGAGTTATTTTAAGATACCATCCAGCTCTCAGTTCCATTAGCCTATAATCAGAACAATTTCAGGAAAGTGATTAAAAACAGTTCAGCCAGTCATGCAGGTTCATAACCTTGAAATAATCCTTGACAATTCCATTCCTCAATCCTTGTCTCTAATTATTTGCCAAGTCTTGTCAATTCATAAAAACTTTCACATTTCCTCCTATTTTCCACTCATATGATGTCAGGCATTCCTAATTGTCCTCCTCCGATCTCTCCTTTTCTCTTCAAATCTATGCTTCATACAACTATCAAACCATTCTTTCTAAAATGCAGATCTGACCATGTCACCCTAGGTCCCATCAGAAATCTTCAATGGTTTTCTATTGCCTCGAGGTTAAAATGTAAACTCATCAGCTTGCCCTCTAGATCCACCTACAACCTGACTCTCACCTACCTTTACAAGCTTAGTTTATGTTTTCCTCCTTGCCATATTCTATTCCAGACAAACTGTTCTGCTGGCTTTCCCCAAACACAACATTCTGTCTCCTAACTTCAATTTTGTACAGGCAGTTAAAACCCTAAATCTGAAATGTTCTCCCACCTTAACTGGGCCTTTATAGAATCCCTAGCTTACTCCAAAGCACAGGTCAGATGCCACCTCTTACCTAAGGTCTTTGCTGGCCCCGCTTGAAATTACTTAATATGTGCTTTGTATTTTACCTGAGTGGTAATAATCCCTTTGTAAACTGTAAACTCCTTGCAGGGAGGGACTGTTTCATTTTTGTGTTTGCATTTCCTGAGCCCAGCACAGTGTCCTATTCACAGTAGAAGCATATCAGTATTTCTTATTGAATTGTATTGCACCAATTTTCCACAGTTAAAATCTTATTAATTCAGACCTTTCTAATTTGGGATAGGTGATAATATAATGATGACCATGACGAAGCATGTCTCAGGATTATAAATTAAGAAGAGATTCACCAGGCAAATTAATAGAATATACATAGTGATAAGGGAAATATTTAAAATTTTCAGGAGAAAATATCCAAAAGCTTTCTTTTGTAGAAGAATGATGGCTGGGGGCAGCTAGGTGGCATAGTGGATAAAGCACCAGCCTTAGATTCAGGAGGACCTGAATTCAAATCAGGCCTCAGACACTTGATACTTACTAGCTGTGTGACCCAGGGCAAGTCACTTAACCCTCATTGCCTCACCAAAAAAAAAAAGAGAATGATGGCTATATTAATTAACAGTAGCATCTATTTGTTAAAGCAGACTCTGAAGTAATGTAGCCTGGCAATGCTGTTAGCAGTTAATTATTAATTAAATTATTTTAAATAATTTATTATTAATAATTAAAATTATGAAAATTATTATTTCTTTTAAAATATTTTAGTTTATATTTCCTATTGTATTAATCACATTTATCATATGCTTGGGCTTTCCCTCTAATTTTTTCAAATTTGGAAGTGCCTATTATGTTGTCATTTCTAAATAAACAGGAGATTTCTCCTTATAATTTACAATATTTTCTGCCTGGGAAATACCTCATATAGATGTCTTGTTTGAGGAGAAGAAAAGGTAGTTTGCTACATCTTTGCATAAAGGAATATTATATGAGATGTTTGAAAGAAGTAAATCATGAATATTTCCCCAAGAGATTAGAGAAATGGAGATTATTCATGGAGGCATTACCTAGAGATTATTAGATAGCTCCCATTTCACAACTTCCAATATTAGTATATTCTTTGATTTATCTGCTTGTGCTCTAGGTTTTTTTCCCCCTAGGGCAATGAGGGTTTTGCTCAGGGTCACACAGCTAGTAAGTGTCAAGTGTCTGAGTCCGGATTTGAACTCAGCTCCTCCTGAATCCAGGGCTGGTGCTTTATCCACTGTGCCACCTTGTTGCCCCCAATAGCTCCCATTTCAATGAGCCAATCCTGCCTCAGACACGTATTAGCTAGCTGTATATTCTTAGGCATGTTACTGACCTCCAGATAGCTCATCTGTAAAACTGAGTTAATATACAGCACCTGCCTCATAGGGTTATTGTGAGAATGAGATGAGCTAATATATATAGAGAGAGCACTATGTTAATGTAAAATAAGGCAGCCAGGGGACAGAGTGGATGGAGTTCCAGGACTGGAGTTAAGAAGACTGGTCTTCCTGAGTTCAAATCTGGCCTCAGATGTTTATTGACTGTGTGACCCTGGGTAAACAACTTAACCCCGTTTGCCTCAGTTTCCTCATCTGAACTAGGGAAGGCATCGGCAAACCACTCCAGTATCTTTACCAAGAAAACTCCAAATGGAGTCCCAATAAGTCAGTCACCACCATAATGATTAAACACAAATATATTGATTTTTGTTGTTGTCCCAGGTCCTTTGAAATCCAATAATGAATAGTGAAAATAATCCTGGATTTGGAGTCAGAAGTTCAAATGACAATTCTGCTATTTATTTCCTATGTGAGGCTGGACAAATCACTTCCCATTCCTAAACTTCATTCCTTTATCTGGATAATGAAGGGGTTGGCCTAAATGGTTTCCAAGGCCCTTTCCAGAGTTCCATCTTATGCTTTAAACATAAAGTATCTTTTTAAAAAAATTTTTATTTTTTAGTGAGGCAATTGGAGTTAAGTGACTTGCCCAGGGTCACACAGCTAGTAAGTGTTAAGTGTCTGAGGACGGATTTGAACTCAGGTCCTCCTGACTCCAGGGCCGGTGCTTTATCCACTGCGCCACCTAGCTGACCCCAGACATAAAGTATCTTTGATAGTCTTCAAATATTATCTCTCAGAACGTCTTCAGAGCTCTTTGAAATGACGTTTGCTATTGATGGTTTTTAGAAGGAAAGACTGTGTGACTGTGACTTGGAAAACCTGGGTTCAAACTCTGCCACCACCTCATTTTATGACTTTGGGCAAGGTCCATTTCCTTTCTCTGGATCTCAATTCCTTCACCTATAATCAATGAATCCGTAAGCATTTATTAAGCCCTTGTTATGTGACAAGCACGGGGGATAAAGAAAGGAAAAAGCACGGGGCTCTGTCCTCAAGGAACCCACATTCTACTGTGGGAAGCAGCAAACACTATGTTCACGCAGGATACATACCTATATGCATATCTATAATATATCTATATCTATCTATCTATCTATCTATCTATCTATCTATCTATCTATCTATCTATCATCTATCTATCTATCTATCTATCTATCTATCTATCTATCTATCTATCTATCATCTATCTATCTATCTATCTATCTATCTATCTATCTATCTATCTATCTATCATCTATCATCTATCTATCTATCTATCTATCTATCTATCATCTATCTATCTATCTATCTATCTATCTATCATCTATCTATCTATCTATCTATCTATCTATCTATCTATCTATCTATCTATCATCTATCTATCTATCTATCTATCTATCTATCTATCTATCTATCTATCATCTATCTATCTATCATCTATCTATCTATCTATCATCTATCTATCTATCTATCTATCTATCTATCTATCTATCTATCTATCTATCTATCTATCTATCATCTATCTATCTATCTATCTATCTATCTATCTATCATCTATCTATCTATCTATCTATCTATCTATCTATCTATCTATCTATCTATCTATCATCTATCTATCTATCTATCTATCATCTATCTATCTATCTATCTATCTATCTATCTATCTATCATCTATCTATCTATCTATCATCTATCTATCTATCTATCTATCATCTATCTATCTATCTATCTATCTATCTATCTATCTATCATCTATCTATCTATCTATCTATCTATCATCTATCTATCTATCTATCTATCTATCTATCTATCTATCTATCTATCTATCATCTATCTATCTATCATCTATCTATCTATCTATCTATCTATCTATCTATCTATCTATCTATCATCTATCTATCTATCTATCTATCTATCTATCTATCTATCTATCATCTATCTATCTATCTATCTATCTATCATCTATCTATCTATCTATCTATCTATCTATCTATCTATCTATCTATCAATCTATCATCTATCTATCTATCTATCTATCTATCAATCTATCTATCTATCTATTTATCTATCTATCATCTATCTATCTATCTATCATCTATCTATCTATCTATCATCTATCTATCTATCTATCTATCATCTATCTATCTATCTATCTATATCTATCTATCTATCTATCTATCTATCTATCTATCTATCTATCTATCTATCTATCTATCATCTATCTATCTATCTATCTATCTATCTATCTATCTATCTATCTATCATCTATCTATCTATCATCTATCTATCTATCTATCATCTATCTATCTATCTATCATCTATCTATCTATCTATCTATATCTATCTATCTATCTATCTATCTATCTATCTATCTATCTATCTATCTATCTATCTATCTATCTATCTATCATCTATCTATCTATCTATCTATCATCTATCTATCTATCTATCTATCTATCTATCATCTATCTATCTATCATCTATCTATCTATCTATCTATCTATCTATCTATCTATCTATCTATCTATCTATCATCTATCTATCTATCTATCTATCATCTATCTATCTATCTATCTATCTATCATCTATCTATCTATCTATCTATCTATCTATCTATCTATCATCTATCTATCTATCTATCTATCTATCTATCTATCTATCTATCTATCTATCTATCATCTATCTATCTATCTATCTATCTATCTATCTATCTATCTATCTATCTATCTATCTATCATCTATCTATCTATCTATCTATCTATCTATCTATCTATCTATCTATCATCTATCTATCTATCATCTATCTATCTATCTATCTATCTATCTATCTATCTATCTATCTATCTATCATCTATCTATCTATCTATCTATCTATCTATCTATCTATCATCTATCTATCTATCTATCTATCATCTATCTATCTATCTATCTATCTATCTATCTATCTATCTATCTATCTATCTATCATCTATCTATCTATCTATCTATCTATCTATCTATCTATCTATCTATCTATCTATCTATCATCTATCTATCTATCTATCATCTATCTATCTATCTATCATCTATCTATCTATCTATCTATCTATCTATCTATCTATCTATCTATCTATCTATCTATCTATCTATCTATCATCTATCTATCTATCATCTATCTATCTATCTATCTATCTATCTATCTATCTATCTATCTATCTATCTATCTATCTATCTATTATCTATCTATCTATCTATCTATCTATCTATCTATCTATCTATCATCTATCTATCATCTATCTATCTATCTATCTATCTATCTATCTATCTATCTATCTATCATCTATCTATCTATCTATCTATCTATCTATCTATCATCTATCTATCTATCTATCTATCTATCTATCTATCTATCTATCATCTATCTATCTGTCATCTATCTATCTATCTATCTATCTATCTATCTATCTATCGATCTATCATCTATCTATCTATCTATCTATCTATCTATCTATCTATCATCTATCTATCTATCTATCTATCTATCTATCTATCATCTATCTATCTATCTATCTATCTATCTATCTATCTATCTATCATCTATCTATCTATCATCTATCTATCTATCTATCTATCTATCTATCTATCTATCTATCTATCATCTATCTATCTATCTATCTATCTATCTATCTATCTATCTATCATCTATCTATCTATCTATCTATCATCTATCTATCTATCTATCTATCTATCTATCTATCTATCTATCTATCAATCTATCATCTATCTATCTATCTATCTATCAATCAATCTATCTATCTATCTATTTATCTATCTATCATCTATCTATCTATCTATCATCTATCTATCTATCTATCATCTATCTATCTATCTATCTATCTATCATCTATCTATCTATCTATATCTATCTATCTATCTATCTATCTATCTATCTATCTATCTATCTATCTATCTATCTATCATCTATCTATCTATCTATCTATCTATCTATCTATCTATCATCTATCTATCTATCATCTATCTATCTATCTATCTATCTATCTATCATCTATCTATCTATCTATCTATCTATCTATCTATCTATCTATCTATCTATCATCTATCTATCTATCTATCATCTATCTATCTATCTATCTATCTATCTATCTATCTATCTATCATCTATCTATCTATCTATCTATCTATCTATCTATCTATCTATCTATCATCTATCTATCTATCTATCTATCATCTATCTATCTATCATCTATCTATCTATCTATCTATCTATCTATCTATCTATCTATCTATCTATCTATCTATCTATCTATCATCTATCTATCATCTATCTATCTATCTATCTATCTATCTATCTATCTATCTATCTATCTATCTATCATCTATCTATCTATCTATCTATCTATCTATCTATTATCTATCTATCTATCTATCTATCATCTATCTATCTATCATCTATCTATCTATCTATCTATCTATCTATCTATCTATCTATCTATCTATCTATCTATCATCTATCTATCTATCTATCTATCTATCTATCTATCTATCATCTATCTATCTATCTATCTATCTATCTATCTATCTATCTATCTATCATCTATCTATCTGTCATCTATCTATCTATCTATCTATCTATCTATCTATCTATCTATCTATCGATCTATCATCTATCTATCTATCTATCTATCTATCTATCTATCTATCTATCTATCTATCTATCTATCATCTATCTATCTATCTATCATCTATCTATCTATCTATCATCTATCTATCATCTATCTATCTATCTATCTATCTATCTATCTATCTATCTATCTATCTATCTATCTATCTATCTATCTATCTATCTATCTATCTATCATCTATCTATCATCTATCTATCATCTATCTATCTATCTATCTATCTATCTATCTATCTATCTATCTATCTATCTATCTATCTATCTATCTATCTATGTAATCTTACCCATTGAATGATAAAATAGCTGTAAAACCCTTAGTCTGACATTACTTTGTTTTTGTTACTTGTCATAAACATTGTGTTATATTTGTATGCTATTTGTATATATTTGTAGGTATGTGTTTGTGTGTATAAATTTATATGTATAGATTTGTTTGTATATTTTATGTGTATATATCTATGTGTATCTATAGGCTTACATGCATGTATGGTATCTATAGATTTATGTTTCTATATGTATATAGTCATACATGTATGTATGTGAATAGATTTCTAATTGTATATTTTATGTGTATATTTATATGTAGTTACATTTATGTGTGTAAGATGTGTATGAAAAAACATATTCATGTAAGAAATAGCAACGGTTGTTAATGTCAAGCTTAGTACTTTATAAATATCTTGTTTGATGTGTAGGATGTCATTATTATTGAATTATTTCTCTTGTGTCTGACTCTTTGTGACCCCATTTAGGGTTTTCTTGGCAAAGATACTAGAGTGGTTTGTCATTTTCTTCTCTAGCTCATTTTACAGATGAGGAAACAGAGGCAAACAGAGTTAATTGACTTGCCCAGGGTCACATAGGTAGTAAGTATCTGAGGTTGGATTTGAACTCAGGTCCTCCTGACTCCAGGGCCAGCACCCTATCATTGTGCCACCTAGCTGCTCTATGGGCAAGATTGATCTGTCTGTCTATCTATCTATCTATCTATCTATCTATCTATCTATCTATCTATCTATCTATCTATCTATCTATCATCTCTCTCCCTCCCTCCCTATCTATCTATCATTAATCTGTCTACATGCATATATACACATATATGTACACACACATGTACACACAAACACATATATGGTTTATATTATCTTTCATGAACATAGTTGTTAATGTAAGCCTAAGTGATTTATAACTGTCTCATCGAATGGGCAATTTTTTGAGAGCTGCCTCAGTCTCTGACAGGTTAAATCATTTATCCATGGACAAAGCCAACATGTGGTTAGGGAAATCACACACATACACATACACATACACAGAGTGTAAATGATGGAACATGGTCTAGGAGAGAAGGTGCTAGTAATGGGGGAAGCCAGAAAGGCCTTTTGCAGAAAGTGGGATTTGAGTTGAGGCAGCTTTGAGCTGAGGTAGCCAGGGTGACCACAAGGCTGAGGTGAGAAGGGAAGTACATTCCAGGTATGCAGACAGTCAGTGAAAAGGAAGAAGGGTGCAGGTTATGAAGGGCTTTAAAAGCCAAACAGAAAAGTTTATATTCAATCCTGTAGGTAATAGGGAGCTGGGTTAGATGATCTCTCACTTTCCTTCCAGTTCTAAACTTTGACGCTTTCAGAACATAGCTCAGATGCCACCCACATAGGTCATTTGCTCAGCTTCCCAGTTATCAGCTTCCCTCCCACCCCCACACAAATTATTTTATATTTACTCAGTATATGTTTTGCATACATTTATCTCGGTTCATATTGTCTTCCACTGCTATCATTTAATCTCCTTTAGGACAGAGGCTATTTCTTCTCTCTCTCTCTCTCCCTCTCTCTCTCTCTCTCTCTCTCTCTCTCTCTCTCTCTCTCTCTCTCTCTCTCTCTCCCTCTCCCTCTCCCTCTCCCTCTCCCTCTCTCTCTCCCTCTCCCTCTCCCTCTCTCTCCCTCTCCCTCTCTCTCTCTCTCCCCCTCTCCCTTCATTTTTTTCTCCCAGTACAGAATCTTTCTTGCACCAAGGAATCACTTAATAAACACATGCTCAATTGAATAGAATTCAATTAGTTCTATAATTGACTTTCTTCCCAGTCAACAAGTATTTATTAAGAGCCTCCTGTGTGTGTCAGGCACTATGTTAAGCAGTGAGCATAGGAAGAAAGAAGAAAAAAAAATCAAGAGAACTTGACTTGAGCCCTCATGAATGCCTTTTTCTATTTGATACCAAGCTTTGTTTTCAAGGACCCAAAGGAAAGGGTCTGGTTACTGAAGGCTTCCTTCTTAATCAGGTGAATAAAATCAAAGCCCCTCTCTCTGACTGTCCTGAATAGAAACCTGCTCAAAATCTCTAGCTGATATGGGGGGATTATCACATTCACCTATAACACCTCAAACCCCTGGATAAACCAAGCCACCTTATTTCCACCGGTACTGACCTCCAAACCCCACAGGAAATCCCTTTGTAAGCAAATTCCCATCCCTATTCCCTTTGCTGTTTAGTCTGCATTGGGTTAAACCCTGACTTACTTATTCCTTTGATTGGCAACCCTACTACTATAAAAACAAATGTACAGAGCGAGGCTCCCCAGAAAGCCCGCTGCCCTTCATCCCTCCCAATCTGCAAACTCTTTTAGCTTTATTTGGACTGAAACTTGATGATAGCTTCAGCAGACAGGAAACACTCACCCCTCCTCCTGAATGTGCCACCAACAGGAGGACACATTTTCTCACAGACTTTTCAACTGAACTGGAGGGACCCAAGCTATTCAATATCTCGGGAATTCTGACTCTTGTCAAAGAAGGAAATGGACTAAAAATGTTTATTTTTCCTGAAGTTGAAGTTAATCGTTTGATTAAAAACTGTAGTTGAAATGGCACATGAAATCAGTAAGATAGGCAGAAACATCAAACTATCCATGACATTGAACCTAAGATTATGGCATGTGCAAGGGCAGGGGTGGGAGGGGGGGGGAGACACGAAGAAAAGAGTCTTGATTTAGGAATTTGTTTTGGTTCAGGACAAAATGAGAATTTTGCCTCAGGAACATGTTGCCTTAAGCCATGACAGTAAATAATCTTCTGAAGACACTGATTAAATCAGATCTAGGAAATAGTAATCAGTTTACAGGAGGAAAACAAAGTCACAATGAGTTATGGAGTGACTTATGAAAAAAAGCTTTCATGAGATATTCTAGAAAAACTGAGGAAATTTCAAAAGATAGCATAGTGTGGCATAAAGAGGGCCTGTTTTAGAGTGAGGGAGACGAGTTCAAGTCGTTTCCTGGGTACCACAAGGAAATCTCTTAACCTGTCAGAGTTTGAGACAATTCTCAAAGAATTTTCCATCAAATGAGGTAATATTTGTAAAGCACTGAGTGCAGTATCTGGCACATAGTAGATACTAAATAAATGTTTATTCCCTTCCCCATCTGCCTTGGTGAAGGAAATTTCTATACAAGGGAGGGGGAAGTTTCATACTGATAAAATCCTAAATTCAGACCAAAAAACCCCACTCCCAAAACCCAGGAATAAATTTGACATCCATCCTGGGATAATAGATTAGCTCTTAGAGGATATTTAATCCAAACCCCTTGTTATAGAGAGAGGTTGTAGCTTGTACACAATTATTAAGTAGTAGAACTGGGATTCAAATTCTGATTCTCTGACCTCCAATATAGCATTTGTTACACCCTATTTTCACTACAGTTGTTTGGGAACTGAGAGCTCCCAAATTGTCAGTTTTAATTTAAAACTTTTGAAGTGATAGTGTTGATCTAATATTTAGATGGCCATTAAATAATATAGTACTATCATTCCCTTGAAGCCTTCCTGACATCTCAGTTCTTGGTGAATTTTTACTTCTTTTATTCATAGCAGCACTTGTTTTTCTGTCATTTCAGTTGTGTCCAACTCTTCATGACCTCATTTGGGGTTTTCTTGGCAAAGATATGGTTTGCCATTTCTTTCTCCAGCTTGTTTTATAGATGAGGAAATAGAGGCAAAGAGGGTTAAGTGACTTGCCCAGGGTCCCACAGCTAGTAAGTGTCAAGTGTCTGAGGCCGGATTTGAACTCAGGTACTTCTGACTCCAGGGCCGGTGCTCTATCTACTGCACCACCTAGCTGCCCCCGCCACCTAGCCGCCCCAAGGATATCTTGACTGATGAAATTCCATCATTCTTTAAGTGATGAAATTATACTTTTGGGGGTTTATGAACTTAACATTCAAATGAAAATATGTGTATGAGGAGCAAAACAAGTCATATCAATCACTTACAACCAGAGGTGAATTAGTTTAGCAGATCCCTTCCTTGAGAACAGATTTTGATAGAGGGACAGAGAAGTATGAGAACAATGAGTATATGTGTGTGTTTTATATATGTTTATGTATATATATATATATATATACACATATAAATATACACACACATATATACACAAAACCTCACACACAGACACAGGGTGAAAGGATAACAATGGAGTAAAGGCTTCTGAAGGGAGAAGCAATGGATATTGACTAAATTCAGGTTAACAAGACAGAGTGCCAGGCCAGGACCCAGGAAGACCTGAATTCAAATCTTGCCTCAGAAACTTACTAGCTGTGTGACTCTGGGCAATTCACTTAACTGTTTGCCTCAGTTTCCTCATCTGTAAAATGAGCTGAAGAAGGAAATGGCAAACCATATCTTTACCAAGAAAACTTCAAAAGGGGGTCACAAAAAGTTGGACGTGACTGAAACAACTGAACAACAATCATTACTCTGCAAACAAGCAAGAATCCACAAGCATTTATTAAATGCCAGGTCTTGTGTTAGGTTCTGGGGGCACAACGATGAATATGAAATACTCCCTGATCTCAGGGAGCACATTTTCTATTAGAGGAAATTACAAAGAAATTTACAAAGTAAATATACAGTAATTTTAGGAAGGCATAACCTGTGAGGGAAGAAGGGGAAATGAGGGAAGACCTTATATAAGTGGTGATGTAAGAGATGAACTTATACAATACCTTGACAGCCAAAATCTGTGACTTTGTTGGGCTGTTCACAACCTAGGTGTCATCCTTGACTTCTCACTATCTTAGCTTTCCAAGGCCTGTCGATTTCACTTTTGTAACACCTCTTGAAAAGCCCCTTTCTCTTCTCTTCTCTTCTCTTCTCTTCTCTTCTCTTCTCTTCTCTTCTCTTCTCTTCTCTTCTCTTCTCTTCTCTTCTCTTCTCTTCTCTTCTCTTCTCTTCTCTTCTCTTCTCTTCTCTTCTCTTCTCTTCTCTTCTCTTCTCTTCTCTTCTCTTCTCTTCTCTTCTCTTCTCTTCTCTTCTCTTCTCTTCTCTTCTCTTCTCTTCTCTTCTCTTCTCTGACACTACCAGCACCATTTAAATGCAGGCTCTCATCACTTTGCACCTGGACTACTACTGCATATAGTTTGCTGAAGGGTTGGCCTGCCTCATGTCTTTCCCCACTCCAATCCATTTCATCATTCAGCCACTAAATTGATTTTCCTAAAGCATAGATACAATCATGTCACTCCCCTACTCAATTGACTCTTGTGGCTCTCTAAAACCTTCAGAATCAAATACAAAATCCTTTGCTTGTCATTCATGGGCCTTCATAACCTAGCCCCCTCCTACCCTTCCAGTCTTCTTACATGTTACTTCTTGCCATGTATTCCTTCATCCAGTAATGCTGGCTCCCAGGCTGTTCTAGGAGCAAGACACTCCATCTCTTTGCTCCATGCATTTTTTCTGGCTTTCCCTCATGCCTGGGACACTCTTCTTCCTCTTCTCTGACTACTAACTGACCTCTTTGGCTTCCTTTTTTTGTTGTTGCGGTTGTTATTTCAGGCTTGTCCAACTCTCTGTGACCCCATTTGGGATTTTCTTGGCGGAGATATTGGAGTGGTTTGCCATTTCCTTCTCTAACTCATTTTACAGATGGGGAAACTGAGGCAAACAGGGTGCTGTGACTTGCCCCACCTAGCTGCCCCCTTAACTTCCTTTAATAAAATCCTAATTTCTACAGGAAATATGCCTCAAGCCCTTTTAATTTTAGTGCTTTGCTGCTTTTAATTATTTTTAATTTATCTTATATATAACTTATTCAAAACATTTTATTTGTTTGTTGAATTTCCCATTAGATCATGAACTCCTTGAGGACAAAGACTATCCTTTGCCTCTTTTTGTATCCTCAGTGCTAAACACAGTGCCTGGAACATAGTAGGTGCTTTATTGACTGATTATTTGTCTGACTGACTTTGCTGGTTTGTTCTGTCAATGCAGATTGCAACCTTAGTAGATAAGTCTTTTTCAGAGAATTTAAGTGACTTGTCTATGGTCACGCAGCTAATTTGGTATCAGAGACAGAATTCAGACCTATCTTCCTGACTCCAAGCCTCATGTTTTTTATTATGACTCATTGCCTTTCTTTTGTTATTATAAATGTACAAAATATCACAATTCAGTGTAAATTATGTTGAAAAGTGGCTCCTGAAAAAAATTAAAAATAATTGGAAACTGAAAAGCTTGATGCTAAAAGAATGAATGGGTCAAAGAACAAATCATAGAAACAATCGGTAATTGTATTCAAAATAATGATAACAATGAGACAACATGTCAAAATTTTGGGCATTAAGCCAAGGCAGTCCAAAGGACTGATCATGAAACATGCTTCCCTTCTCCTGACAAAGAGGTGATAGAATCAGAATATAGATCTATCTATGTATCTATCTCCAAATATACATATGTATATATGTGTGTATATATGTATATAGCAATATGTATGTACGTATCTATCCATTCATACACCTTTATATCTGTATCTATATTGTTGTTGTTTGTGCTTCATTCTTGAGGAGGACCATGACATCAGGAGGTGATGTCATGACTTGCAGTGAATTGGATTTAAGTGAGGCAGAACTGTGCAAGGTCACCAGCCTCACTCTCCTCCAGAGCCATCTGGGTCCAGTGACAAGATATTCATCAGGATGACTGGAGATGGCCCCAGATGCAGTGGTAGATTGTAGCCTTTTTAAGTTAAGGTCTATCCTAAATCTTAATAATAAATACATAAATGAATGGAAAAAAGAAAAGAAGGAAGAAAGGAAGGGAGGAAGGGAGGGAGAAAGAGAGAGAGAGAGAGAGAGAGAGAGAGAGAGAGAGAGAGAGAGAGGAAGAAGGAAAGGGAAGGAAGGGAAGGACCTATCTCTCTAGGAATTGACCAAAAAGGGAGTTTATTTGGCTTAACTATGCATATTTGTTGCAAAGGTTTTGTTTTCCTTTTTTTTCCCATTGGAGTCAGAGGAGGTGAAAAGAAAAGAAAATAGATTTTTGTTGGTTTTGGGTTTTTTTGTTTTTGTTTTTTGTTTTTTTGCGGGGCAATGGGGGTTAAGTGACTTGTCCAGGGTCACACAGCTAGTAAGTGTCAAGTGTATGAGTCTGGATTTGAACTCAGGTCCTCCTGAATCCAGGGCTGGTGCTTTATCCACTGTGCCAACTAGCTGCCCCTTTTTTGTTGTTGTTTTTGGTTTTTTGAAAATAGATTTTTGTTAAGTGAAAACAATTTAGTTTTTAAAAATTTCTTATTTTATGGGAACTAGGATTCATTGATTTGGGTGCTCTCTCTGTTAGTGTACATAGCAATTCCTTCATACCATCTTATCCTCTGAATGTCATATACATTCATGACTTTCTGTTTATCCTTCATAGTGGTTTCTCCCAACAGAAAGAAACCCTTCCTCTTCTTCTTTTCATATCTTTAAATCTTTTTCATATCATTTTGTCTAAGTGACCAATACAACTTCTCTGGTCATATATGTCATTGATGTAGTAAAATATATTAATATTGAATAATAAACTTCATTTATAGGCTCCTTCATCCCCATTTTGAAACCTGTATATAAACAAATATATAACTCCCTATAAGGGCCTTGTTGAGAAAACAAATTGAAGCTTTACATTTAACAGCATAACCCAAGGCAGTGCAGAAACCTAGTCATAAACTGTCAACCCCCAAAAGGACCTAAGTCCCCTGGGGTGGGGGTGCAGGTAGGGGTGGGAACAATGATTCTCTTTTATATCTTAAATGTGTCCACACAGATCATATGAATGATTAAGGAATACATTAATTTGTTTTTTCAACTGTTCACTAAGAGTGAACGAAATCTAAGAATAGTCTCTCTATAACTGAAGCTTTTTAGCATTTAGCCAGGAGGAGTTTGATATAGTCAATTTGCTTTGATGATTAGAAACAGATTTCTCTACCATCCAGTTTCACTGGTTGATACCACAGTGATTCCTTGGAAGCAAAAAAAAAAAAAAATTCTCTTCTAGGTGTTATCACATCTCTGGACACATACTAAGATGAGTCATACATTGAAATGTAAACAGCCTTTCTCAGGGGGGAAAACCCATTTATTTTGTTCCATGATTTATTATTATATGACATATGGGCTATTTTCCCCCCTTCGCTATTGGCACTTATGTTCATAATAATAAGGCACTTGACTTGAAGGTATTTGGCCAACCTTGTCCAAGTACTCCATAATCTGCAATCAAGGAGAGCTAGGTACATGAGTCACAAATTGCTCTCCCATGAAGATCAAACAAGCTTGGCATCTCTATGAAGAATGTTAAAGCAGATTTTGGACAAACACACTGGGCTTTTTCTTTTCGTGTGCAAGATTATTAAGTTTTCCTTTGGCAATATCCAAGTTCAGATCTTAGAGAAGCAGATGTTTTGTTCAAGATTTGGAGGGATAGAAAATGAGAGTACCAGACACCAGTCAGAAGCACACACCTAAAGAAAGGCCAGCTCAGATGGAAAGCAATGGATTGATGAGTTATTGTTGGGCTGTGGATATGTTTCTTGGGAAGAGTGGGATTCTTTTCCCACTCCAGTTGGTACTGATTTCACTTGGAGTACTGAGTCTAATAGTCTTGGTGTGGGGATGGGCATATTCTTTGATTCCTTAGAGTTTCTAGTCCAGAGAAAGATTGGATTCATTTGAATAGTACCGTATGGACTTGGGTCATTTGCTGGTAGGCTAGAGGAGAGTCATGTGGTAGGAAGTGTTCTAGTCTTGAAGTCGGAAGAGACCTGTATTTTATTCTGCCTTTGAATCTTATAGGGTATATGACTACCAGTCAGTCAGTCACTAACATTTCTGAGCTTCAGTTGCTTCATGAGAGGTAGCCTGGTACAATTAATAATAATAATAATAATAATAATAATAATAATACAACCACAATAATTAACATTTATATTTAATATAATTTAATAAACTAACCTTACTATGTACCAAGCACTGTATTTCATTTGATCTTCACAACAGCCCAGGGAGGTAAGTGTTATTATTATCCTTATTTTACAGATGAGGAAACTGAGGCAGAGTGTTAAATGACTTGCCCAAAGTCACATAGCTAGTAAGTGTCTGAGGCTGGATTTGAACTCAGGTCTTCTTGGCTCCAGGCCTGGCTCTCTAGCCACTCTACCACATTTCTTACCTCCTGAGCTCGACTTGAAATCAGTAATACCTAGTTATGAATCCCATCTTAGACATTTACTAGTTGTGAGGCCCTGGCAAGTCACTTAATCTCTTTGGGCCTTAGTATCCCTATCTATAAAATTAAGAGGGTTGGACTTGACAGACTCTAAGGAAGGGTCCAATATATGACAGAGAAATAATAGCTTCTATAGTGGTTACCTCAGGGGGCAGCTAGATGGCGCAGTGGATAAAGCACTGGCCCTGGAATGAGGAGTACCTGAGTTCAAATCCGTCCTCAGACACTTAACACTTACTAGCTGTGTGACCCTGGGCAAGTCACTTAACCCCAATTGTCTCACCAAAAAAAAAAAAGTTATAATGGTTACCTCAGAGAGTTGTGAGGATAAAACAAAAATTTTTTATATAAAGTGCTGCACAAATCATAAAGGCAAATGTTATTGACTATTGGAGGTCTGAGCTAATCTGGGATCTCTTGGTATCTATTAATTAAATTAAAATGAAAATATATTATTACATATTATAAAATAATATATATTATATAGCACGAAAATATTAGCTATAAATGATATAATATTATAAAATAGGTGTAGCTAGGTAGCATAGTGGATAGGATGCCAGCCCTGGAGTCAGGAAGATTCATCTTCCTGAGTTCAAATCTGGCTTCAGATACTTACTAGCTGCACAATCCTAGACATATCATATAACCCTGTTTGCCTCAGTTTCCTCTTCTGTAAAATGAGCTGGAGAAGGAAAGAGCAAACCACGCCAGTATCTCTGCCAAGAAAAACCTCAGTGGGGTTACCAACAACTGAAACAACTAAAGAACAACAAAATATATAAAGTATAAACATTATTATAGAATATAACAAAATTAAAATATAACATAGGACCATCAGATAGTGATCTAGACTGAAAATAACCCTAGACTAATCCTGCCCATCTCAATCTCTTGTTCTTGGTGTCAGTGCCCCTAGAGGGATGCGTGGAGAATATCCATAATGACCCAAGCCCAAGATCTTTAGACACAACTTATCACATTTAGAAACATGCTAGTTGAACACTCATTCAACTTGTTACTCCTGTCTCCATGGCCACATGTGTATGTGTCTTGTCTCTGCCACCTACATTCTAATCTCTTTGAGGACTGGGATCCCATTTTGTGCCTTTGCCATAGCAGTTAGGACAATGCCTTGCACATTTAAGTACTCAATAATATTTCCTGATAAACCCTGGCCCCTTAAATGGTGCTAGGTCTGAGGTCTTGTGATTTAAAGTATAATCAAGTGCTCTGTGTCTTAAATGTGATTTAAAAAAAAAAAACTTCAGGGGAGGGAGGGAGAAAAATCTGAAATTGTAAAGCTTGTATAAACAAAAGTTGAGAACTATTTTTACATGTAACGGAAAAAATAAAATACCTTATATGTAAAAAAAAAAAAAAAACAACAACTTCAAGTGGAAGAATGGGTACGTGATGTCAGAGATTTAGATTTGGAAAAGGCCTTGGAGGTCAGCAAGTCTCATCACTTTTGAAAGTAAACTAGAAAATACAATCATTTCTGCCAGTTTAATTATCAAGTTTTGTTTCCCCTTAATGTAAACAACAAATAGAAGAAAGACCCCTTTTCAAACCAGGAGAAGTCTATTAAAATTAGCTGATTAAAAAATCCACCCATTTTTGTATCAGAACTGTGGTTTTCCCTGTGTTGCTGCCTCTTCATAAGGGTATCAAAGACCCCCTAATTTGGATACCAGTTATATTTCTTCTAAACTACATAGTCATCTCTATCCCTGTGCCTCCAGAATAGTGTCCATTTGGGATCTATCCAATGAGAGGGAAAAAGTTCCATTTTAAGCTTTAAATAAATTGTTTATTTTTCAGGACTGACACACCTAGAAACTTCCATTTGGTTTGTACCAACTGGCAGGAGCTTCTCTTTCCATGTATTGAAGCCAATTTGCATCCCAGATCTCCGATAGGTCAACCTAAAACAGGGCAAAGAAACACAGTAATAACATCCAGTTCCCTTCCAACAAAGGTCAATCAGCCTTGGCTAACTAGTACCCAACCTTATACACATTCAAGGGCTGCTGTATTTTACTTTTTCAGGCCTTTTTTTTTTCAGGACAATGAGGGTTAAGTGACTTGCCTAGGGTCACACAGCTAGTAAATATCAAGTGTCTGAGGTCAAATTTGAACTCAGGTCCTCCTGAATCTAGAGCTGGTACTTTATCCACTGTGCCACCTAGCTGCCCTTCTGTATTTTACTTTTTATCTACTTTTCTATGAAGGAATTTTTCAAAATCTATTAATCAGAGGATGGGTGGAAATGGTGAAGCATTTTGGGGTATTACCATTTTTTAGGTATTTCCAGGAAATATGGTTCATGGGGTTTTGTGAAAATTAACTGGTTTTCAGTGCTGGAATTCTGTAATCTCTAAGGTATCTAGTGCAGTGTTGAGGATGAGAGGTAAGAAATGGAGACCCTAAATCATTAAAGAACTCAGGAGATCCAAATGGAGAAAAAAAGAAGGGAGTGACAAAGACCAATGCCAGACTTGCTTGATGTGACCATTCCAATTTGGAATCCCTTTAGAACTGTATTATAACAACTAACATGGCTTTTTCAAGCTTCTAATATCTAGAAAACCAAACCAAACAAATAAACAACTCACCCTCCCAACAACAAAATCCCAAATGTTTGGGATCAGATATTTCTTGTAGATGGTTGTGGTCACTAACTTTCGGGTGAAAGTTTGGGTGTAATGAGATCAACAATTCTATGGCTTTGTCAGGCCAATTAGGCAGTGTCTGATGCCAATATTTATAATGCAGGATAGAAATAACTTCCACATACATTGAAAGAGAATCCATTGTAATTTCAGAATGTCAACGTGCTTCAACTTCATTCTGTCTAAGGAACCAACAGGAATGTTGCTCCCCTTGTTAGGGGAATTTACTTTACATATAGGTATCCTCCATTTAAACTGCTTTGTATGTTTTTGTATGTATAAAGGGGTAAAAATGTATGTCTGTGATATTGTTGTCATGTTACTTGTTCATTTGCTTGGACAGGGGTATGAGCAGTCAGAGACTCCACATATTAAATATAAATTATTCTAAAATTAGATACTTTCCTTTTGAATTTACAGAACCTTCCATGCAGGGGTTCTTAACCTGAGGTCCATCAACTTAACAATATTTCAATAGCTATGTTTTAACATCATTGATTTCCTTTGTAAGCACATACACATATAGTCTCTATAGAAATAATGTCTATACACATATAAATATACATATATGTGTATACATACATATTTATATATAAAATTAAAAATGTTATTCTGAGAAGGGTTAGATTTCACTAGATTGTGTCCAGAACACAAAAATAGTTATGAAACTCTGTCTATGGACAGAAAATAAGAGTATTATTTTCCTTCTATGGGAAGTTAAGATTTACCAACTCACTACTTTCAAAATCCAGCCATGTGGATCTTGCAAGAGGAAGATTCCTGATTTCAAGAGCCCATAACATATTTTTCCCTTCATCTCTCTACTCCAGTTTTATACGACAGCAATTTAGATAGGTGGGAGACAGTGTGATACAGTGAATAGAAAGCCAGCTTTAGAGTCAGAAATACCTAGGTTCAAATCCACCTCTGATGAAAATTGATTTTTTTTCCTGTTTGTCAAATCTTTATTGGGTAACTGGGGCAAGGCAGTCAGGGTCCAGTCTAGTCTTTCTTGGCAGTGGCCTTCCTCATGGCAGCCAGGACGTTGCTGAGCTCCTCTCTCTTCCTCTTGGCTCAGATGTGAGTTCCCACCCTTTTTTTTAGATGAACTTTAGGGCTCACTTATCCTTGGAGACCTTTAATAATTCCATGGCCCACCTTTCATAAGGGGCAAACCCACATACCTCCCAGATCATATCTCTCACAAACTTGGTATGTTTGGTCAGGTGCCCATAGCGGCAGTAGTGTCATGCTTCAAAACATTTTTGGTAACTTTGTGGCCCTCGTTGAGGCCTATGGTCATGGGGTACCTGTAGCGCGATTGTAGCCTCAACGGCAGCCACTGTATATTCATTTTTATGCTGACCGAGGCAAATCACTTAACCTCTCAGTATCCCAGATAACTCTCTAAGCTGCAAAGCAGGTGATGAACTACATTGGTAGAGGGAGTTTCATAACTAGGAGCTTTCTACAAAAATAACAGTATAGTTATGGATAATACATACATACACATATATATGTATATATTATATATATATATATATATGTGTGTGTGTGTGTGTGTGTGTGTGTGTGTAATGGTTATCAACAGATATTTCCAACTGGGTGCCCAGAGAATGATTCCAGATTCTAGGCATTTTGTGGGTTAGAATCCCTTCAAATCATGGCTCACCTGTCCTTTCTAATCCATTTACTTTTACTAGTTAGCCAGTGAACACTAGCTTAAAGCAAAGGGATTTTAATTTTTTAAAAATGTAGTGATAAAAATAACTATTGAGGGGCAGCTAGGTGGCACAGTGGATAGAGCACCAGCCCTGGATTCAGGAGTACCTGAGTTCAAATCCAACCCCAGACACTTAACACTTACTAGCTGTGTGACCCTGGGCAAGTCACTTAACCCCAATTGCCTCACTAAAAAACCCAAAACCAAAAAACCAAAAAACTATTGAATGTTCTTCCCACTCCCATCTTTACTCCACTCTCCTACAAAGACATAATCATCAGTGGAAAGAGTGGTTACATATAGAGATTAAATGGAAGTTATACAAATATGGGGATCACAAATGGCCAGATCACCCTTGTGCAAGGGAAACCTTGACATCAACATTATAGAGGTCCTGATACTTTTCTGGTGTTAGTTGTGTGCTATCTCTGATGGCTCAGGGATTACTTCTCCGTTGGTCCCTGCCAGATGTTTTATTTCTGCTCAAATTGGTCTTCAGCTTTCCATCTAGCTTCAGAATTGTCTAATAACCTGTTCAACATCCATTAGTGTTGCTGTGGTTTGTAAGCCTCTCCTTTGCAAAAGATGGGCAAAACACTTTGTCATTTCCACTATCCATTGGAGTTTTGGGAAGTAGGATGGTGCATGTTGTAGGTAGTCTCCCTTGTAAAGGAAAGCTACATCTTTGTCAGGCAGCTTTCTTTTTTAAATTAATGATAGGTTTTATTGATATGTCTTGTTTTTACATAACCTAGATTTCCATCTGTATCTTTACCACCTTCCCAGTGACCCATTCTTTATTTATTTACTTATTAATTAATTAATTACTCTATCTATCTATAATTTATTTTGGGGGCAATGAGGGTTAAGTGACTTGCCCAGCGTCACACAGCTAGTAAGTGTCAAGTGTCTGAGGCTGGATTTGAACTCAGGTCCTCCTGAATCCAGGGCTGGTGCTTTATTCACAGCACCACCTAGCTCCTCCAACCCATTCTCTATAACAAAGGTTTTTTTTTTTTTTAAATAGGAAAAGGCAAAAAGAGTTCAGCAAAACTGATTGGCATATCAAAAAAACCACAACACACACACAAAAACAAAAACAAACAACCCTGATGTTACAAGCAGTGTTCTATATCCATGACCCCTACTTTATATAGGAGCAGAAGAGGCATTTTCTAATAATTCTTCTTTGGGGACAACCTTGTTCTTTATATTTCTGCAACACTTATGGGGTACATGGGGTGTTCAGGGAGGACTAATACCTCTGGTTTTAGGGTTTTCTGAGCTCTTTTTAAGGCTGCTTTGGTGTCCACCTTCACCCAACTCTCACCAGTGACTCCAAAAAGCTGTAGCATGTGCAGTGGCCACACCCTGGTAAACTGTCTCAGTAGATTGGCTAAACCAGGTTGAGGGTAACTGACAGGCCTCAGACTTGTTGGTAAGGTAGGGGAATGTCTGTCCCAAGCATGTGAAGACTTTCCCTGATGGAATGAGCAGATGAGAACAGTTTGTTCCAGTGGCTATGAAGGCAGCTGAAGCAGGTGCCACGGAGTACTTAGAGCTTGGTCAAATATGGAAGTTGCTAAAGTCACCCACTGCATCCTTGGCCATGTGAGTCATTTTGATTTTTTTTCCCGCCACTGGACTTCAATGACTCTGGGAGAGAGTGAGGCTGATGACTTTGCACAAATCCTGCCTTACTTAAATCAATTCTCATGCAAGTCAATACATCATCCTGTGATGTCCTTGATCCTCTTGAAAAACAAAGAATGAACAATGATGTAGTCTTTATATATTTTGTTTGATTGGTTTTGCTTACTTCACTTTGCATTAGTTCATGTCTTTCCATGTTTCTCTGTATTTATTGTTTCCTACAGACACTAATATTCAATTACATTCATGTACCACAATTTTTTTAAAGGTAATTCCAAATCAATTAGTATCTACTTGTTTTCCAGTTCTTTGCTACCATGGAGACATCACTTATCTCCTTCAGTCAGTCAGCTTTTGCTGACTCCTTAGAGTCTTCAGCTGAAGTGTCATCTTCAGGACTCGATGCTAGTTTGCACACTCTCTGGTAGGTAGGGATTGCTGGGATTAGAAAGTTTCTCACCTGAATGGGAACCCTTGTCATTCAAGTCTTTCAGTCAGAGACTATGAAGACCTTCCCCATAGACATGGCTACTTATAGAAGGTAATACATAGCTAGATTAACACCTTATCCACTCTTTGATTGCTTTGGATCATAGGTTCTGGAGCTAGAAAAGATCTTGGTTTTAGTCTCTTATTCAAGAGATAAAGAAAGTGAGATTTAGAGAGAATAATTGATTGCCCAAGGTAACCTGGGTGGTTAATGGCACAGTTAAAACTAGAAGTCAAATTCAGGGATTTTGAATTTGTTAGTTCCAATTTAGCATTCTTACTTTTACACTACACTGCCTCCCAATCCTCTACAAT
Organism: Dromiciops gliroides; assembly: GCF_019393635.1. Taxonomy (NCBI): domain Eukaryota; kingdom Metazoa; phylum Chordata; class Mammalia; order Microbiotheria; family Microbiotheriidae; genus Dromiciops; species Dromiciops gliroides. The sequence continues at coordinate 160,939,803 of NC_057861.1, read as the reverse complement.
GACCCCTGAGTCCCCCAGTCCAACTCCCATTAAACTTATATTTGGTAACTTAATTTATTTCTTAGTTCTTTTATCCTACCACCATGACTAAGATAAATATCACACAGTTCTCCTTGAATTGGAAAGGAACTGTGTGAAACTGGGGTGAAAGAATTCATTTTTGCTTCCCCATCACGTTCTTCTGTCCTATGCAGATTAGAAAACATTGGATGATTGAAGAAGACAAAAAAATACTGGAAAATCATATTTCCACTCAACAAGTCACATCCTTGCATCTAGTCTCCATCTAAAAGAAAATATAATTATCAACTTTATGTAGAACCTAAATTTTTGGCCAACTGAGACTTTCAAGAATCAATAGCTAAAGGATGATTTCAGAAAAGCCTAGAAAGACTTATATGAATTGATGTAAAGTGAAGTGAGCAGAACCAAGAAAAGGTTGTGTACAGTGACAGCAATATTGTTCAGTGAAGAACTATGAATGACTTAACTATTATCAGCAATGCAATGATCCAAGACTATCCCAAAGGACTAATGATGAAGCAAATTATCCACCTTCAAAGAAAGAACTGATATTGATTGGACACATGCTATTTTCATTTTATTTCTTTCATTTTTTCTTTTATTTGAGTTTTCTTGTATAAAATTACTAATATGATAATGTTTTACATAATTGCACATGTATAACTTATTTCTGATTGCTTGCTGCCTCAGGGAGCAGGGAGGGGAAGCAGGAAAGGAGGAACAGATAGAATTTGGAACTCAAAACTATAAATAAAAATGTTTATTAAAAAGAATCAATAGTAACATGCTTATTTACATGGACTGTGAAGAAGCATAAAAATGATTTTTACAAATCAAATCTTTGCTCCTTTGACCCCTATTCATTTTGCTGACATGATTATAAAGTGTCTTCCAGTGAATCCTTTTTAGAAGGATGAATTGAGTTTAAAGAGGCAAGAATGCACATTTTATTTACATTTTTATCTCCCCAGAAAGCAAAGTATAGCTAAAAAGGCCAAGGAAAGACCCATTAGTTTGCTGGAGGAGTGTAAACTTCAGTTCTATCATGCTCTATTGATCTCTTTGCTTATTGGTATGGTATTAGTCATTTTGGTTGTATCTGACTCTTCATGACCCCATTAGGGGTTTTCTTGGCAAAGATACTAGTGTTTTGCCATTTCTTTCTGATATCATTTTATAGATGTGGAAACGAAGGCAAACAGGATTAAGTGACTTAGACAGAGTCACATAACCAGTAAGTGTCCAAAGACAGATTTGAACTCATAAAGATGAGTCTTCCTGACTCCAGACCAGGTGTTCTATCCTCTGAGTCATCCAACTGTTCACTTGTTAGTATTGTTAGAAAAGATCTTTAGTTGTCTATTATCTGATATTAGAAGCCAATGTTCAGCCTTCCTTCAGTTTTTTTTTTTTTTTTTTTTTTTTTTTGCGGGGCAATGGGGGTTAAGTGACTTCCCCAGGGTCACACAGCCAGTAAGTATCAAATGTCTGAGGCCGGATTTGAACTCAGGAACTCCTGAATCCAGAGCCGGTGCTTTATCCTCTGCACCACCTAGCTGCCCCCCTTCCTTCAGTTTTACTTGTATGTCTTTATTCTGAATTCTAAGCCTGGAGAGCTGATGATGCTGAATCAGCATTTCCACAGTTGCAACAATTTTCCATCCTTAAATTCAAGCCCTTTCAGAGCAAAGTGCATTATCAAACTGATGTTTGTAAAAAACAGCCATTTTGTAAATGGTAAATGAAGGAGAAGGTCAAAATTGCATGTGATGAGCAGAGAGGCAGAAATTGTGGTGGGGGAGGGCCATGTGAAGGGTAGTAGTCTACTCATTTGCTTTCCTTGCTCTTTCAAGGTAGTGGTTCTCATTGCTTGGTTTTTGCTTAGAACACTTCAAACATTAAAAGGAATGGAATGAAGTACCACAGAACCAGCACTGACTGATACCTTTGATACAGTCTCTGGTCCTACCATGGGTCAAGACCATTTGTTGCAAGGTAACTAAGAAATCATAAGCTACTTACAGGCAAACAATTCCAAAGTCTGGCCTGATACTGAGACTTTGTCCTATAATACCACCCATTCAGTTGTTTTTGGACCATCATCCCAACAGTAGAAGGAATGCTTGTGTTGCTGTTCATCCTTTGTTTTCTAAGAGGACCAGTGACATGATAGGGTGATGTCTTGACTTTCCATAAATTGAATATAAGTGAGGCAGAGTTGTACAAAGTCATTAGCCCCTCTCTCTCTGGCAAATTCTGGATGCTAATACTTGAGAAAAGGTCAAGGGCAGCTGTCCTATGCCTATGAGAACCTCAGTCTAAATATTCATAGAGATCACGGCTCATAGATTTAAAACTAAGCACCCTCCACCCCATTTTACAGATGTGGAAACTGAGACTCTGAGAAGGGAAATGGCTTACCTAAGGTCCTATGGGTAGTATATAGAACAGATTTGGTTTTTTTTTGTCAGGGCAATGAGGGTTAAGTGACTTGCCCAGGGTCACATAGCTAGTAAGTGTCAAGTGTCTGAGGCTGGATTTGAACTCAAGTCCTCCTGAATCCAGGGCCGGTGCTTTATCCATTTCACCACCTAGCTGCCCCTGATTTTTTTTAAACTCTAAGCACAATACTCATAGTGAGTGCATAATAAAATCTCTCTCTCTCTCTCTCTCTCTCTCTCTCTCTCTCTCTCTCTCTCTCTCTCTCTCTCTCTCTCTCTCATCATGCTGTATTTTAAGCCTACACTTATGAACTTGCCTGAATAAAGGTGATACTTAAGCCTTTCTGTACATCTGGTTCCTTCTGCCACCAATTTTATTTGGCAGCTATGAACATCTATACATGAATTGAAGAAAAGTTATGGGGGCGGCTACGTGGCACAGTGGATAAAGCACCAGCCCTGGATTCAGGAGTACCTGAGTTCAAATCCAGCCTCAGACACTTGACACTTACTAGCTGTGTGACCGTGGGCAAGTCACTTAACTCCCATTGCTCCGAAAAAAAACGTTATGGAAGAACTTCAGGGACATTTATGAAAAAAGGTAACAATAGTTCCAGGCAGTTAGTCATTTTCTTTTCAAAAGAAATTCTTTCCTTAAGAAGTAAGAGTGACACAGTAAGTGTCTCCTGAGATGTGATTGGGTATTGTGAGACATTGTTTTTATATTTAATTTACAGTTACCAAGGACTTATCTCCTCAGGTGGGATTTTACATATTGACTAGAGGTATATAGCACACCCCATTTTATAATCCCCTTATCTTACTTCAACAATATCCTAGATAGGGACTCCTTCCCAAACTTACACCTTGCTAATAGAAAAAGAGTGATAATATTGAATAAGTTCCTACTATTTGCTCATGTTCCCACACTGGTGTTCTCTATGATAAACTATGATATAAACAGTGATTTAAGATAAGGGTTGAGGTAGTAGGGATTAAATTGGAGGGCCAACACAGGGGCAACCAAACCCATTATTACATAAGTTTACAATTGAAACACACAACCAACTGGCAATGTATAACCAGTCGAGACCAGAAATCAAAGAATAAAGAAAGGTGTGTATGTGGTTGGGGGTGGTGGTGGTGGTGGTGGTATATAGTTCCATTTTTATCTCCCCTTTCAGCCAAATGTAGAACCTTGTCTTTATTGGTTTACTCAGCTGACAATGTAAACCCATGCTAATCTCAATTTTACTCTTGTCATAACACACCACCCAAATTTTCTATAAGAGTGGGAGTGCAGGTGGAGCGATGTGGGCTGGCTCTAAGAATTCTCTGTTGAATCTCATAAGACCACAGCCACTCACTTCCTGAAACAACTTTTCAAAAGAAATCTGATTTTGAAAATGATGCATTTTAATTGTCCTTCTGTAAATAAAATACAGAAAATCACAAAACCTATGAGAGACAGGTGTGGTGTTATAGCAAGAGCTTTGGATTGGTTGGCTATAGGAAATGGCTTTGAATGCCAGCTATGTAACTCACTACCCATGTGAATATGGTCAGACCCTTAAGCTTACTGGGCTTCTGTTTCCTCAAGAAGTTCTAAATGTTATGATCTTAAGAGGTTGAAGGGGGTCTTAGATGTTAAAGCCAATCTCTTAATTTTATAGATGAGGTAGAGGAGGCCTGAAGAGACCTGTCCAACATCACAAAGTTTGTTAGTGGCAGGATTGGTAATTTGTAGCCAAGTCTTCTGGTAATAGAATCCAGTCCTTGTTGTACTATTGGAATGCCTTTCCGTAACTTCCTCATGTTTTTTTCCACACTGGAGGTAAATGAGAGATTTTGGAAGTAAAAATGAGAGAACATGTGAAAATTATGAATGTCTCAATAGAGCACAATTTTAGGAGATTCTCAGTGTGATGTTATTTTTCTACTTGTTCATTTTTCTCTGCCAAACAAAGAAAGAAGATGGAGGTCTTATATAGTAGATAGAAGGAGAGCTTTGAACTCATGAAGAACTGGATTAAAGTCTTGCAAAGACACATACTAGTTTTGTGACTAGGACAGCAAAAGCTTTAAACCTTTTAGAATCCTAGGTAACTCTTTCAGACCCCAAGTTATAGGAGAGGATTTGTCCATTCACACCATTGGATAGTTTCTGTACCCTACCTTCACTGATGAAATCATAGGTATAGACACCACCTTCTGGAAGGAAGGAAGGAACAAAGGAAGGAAGGAAGGAAGGAAGGAAGGAAGGAAGGAAGGAAGGAAGGAAGGAAGGAAGGAAGGAAGGAAGGAAGGAAGGAAGGAAGGAAGGAAGGAAGGAAATATAAATTGAAATTTGCTGTTTTTCCATATACCAATTTAAGAAAAATTATTTAAAATAGGTTGCAATGTTGGTTTGCTAGGAACTTTTATAATTATTCATTTAATTAAAAGGCCAGTTAAATCATAAAATATTAAAATGAAAAAGATTAAATGCTGTCTACTCCAACTCCATATTATCATTTTAGGTATTTGAAAACCTATCTGTCTGATGCTGATATACCACACATATACCTCCATTTAGCTGAGTATTTTTTACTATAAATTCATGATATATGTTACAGATATGCAGACAGTAGATAAAAAATACATTTGGGGTAATTCATTTCTTGCCTAAAGTTATCATAAAATGATGCTATACACCTCCAGAGAAAGAACTGATAAATAAAAGTGTGTATAGTATGATTTTACATATATACACATATTTGTGTCTAATAGTAGCCTTCTCTATGGTGGGGTGGGGAGGGAGGGAGAAAAAAAGTGCACAGCAGAGAACAAAAGAAAATTTAGAAGGAATCACAGAAAGGTAAGATAACTTTGAAAATGATGCATACTATTTATCACATAGTTAACAAAAACCAAAAGGTGTGAAGTAGAAATTTATGGTTTCATACTGAATCCTCTTTCTATGTTCTGCTATGTACATGGAAATGTTCTTTTTTAAATTTGTATTTAAGTTCAAAATATATTATTTTTTTTTAAAGGAAGGAGCTGAATTTACATTTCGGAGATTCTAGTCCTAATGCTAGGGCAGCTAGATGGTGTGGATACAATGCTGGGCCTGAAGTCAGAAAGATTCATCTTCTATAGTTCATATCTGGCCTCAGACACTTAGTAGTTGCGGGACCCTGGACAATTCACTTAACCCTGTTTGCCGCAGTTTCTTCATCTATAAATGAGCTGGAGAAGGAAATGGCAAAGCACTCCAGTATCTTTGCCAAGAACCCCCCAAATTAGGTCATGAAGAGTTGGACATGACTGAAAAACAACTGAACAACAACACTTCTAATGCTTCTTCCAACAATGTTTGATAGCTACGTGGCCTTTATATTGTCACTTAATTTTTCTGAGTCTCAGTTTCCTCATCTGTATAGGGGGGATAACACTTTGGGTACAAGTGTTCTGTGAACTTGCTCATAGTTTGGTTGTGAGGAAAACACTCTATTATTTTGTGCGGGGCAATGAGGGTTAAGTGACTTACCCAGGGTCACACAGTTAGTAAGTGTCACGTGTCTGAGGCTGGATATGAACTCAGGTCCTCCTGAATCTAGGGCAGGTGCTTTATCCACTGTACCACCTAGCTGCCCCTGAAAATACTCTGTATACCTCTAATATAGGCTATTCTAATTTCAAGATAGATTACTGAAGGAAGATATATGGATGCACAGTAATGTATTCAGTTACTAACTATTCTTAGGAAGTCCTCTATCCAGGTACCCATGCTACTCTACTTAAGGAGCCCTAGGTTGATAATTATTCTCAGACAAATCCCGACTGACTGCTTAATTTCCTGATTATCTAATAACAGTAAATAGTAGCATTTTTCTCCCTTTAAAGTAATGTTGGTCATACTGGATGGGTAATTTAGAGCATCTGTGTGGGGAGTCTGAGGCCATCTGTCTAGTAATAATGAATAGTGGAAGAGTTTTTTATTTTGTTTTGTTTTTTTAAAGAAAAGTCACTGTCCTCTGTCCACAGCTGGAAGGAATGACGGCTGCCTGTATTTTTAGAAGGCTGCTGGGTATGTGGCTGTACATGTGTGTTTTGGCAAAGTCTGGGATCCATAGGCAGTAAGCGGCCATTTGGACTACACACGTAGCTTCCTTAATGGTCTACTGTGATCTACTTCTTTGTAGAGAGCAATTTTCCATGGAGGCTGGAGCTTTCCTTTACTTCCCTTTAGTGTAGCAACCCTCCCTCATACCCACTTAGAATTTTTTCTGACAAATGGATCATTATTCTTGAGGCTACTGGGTACCATGATAGTGAGAGTGGGACCTTGGGAAGAAATTGGGGAGAGAAGAGACTCAAATTCCTCAGGGAATGAAGTCTGTCCAAATGTCCTGCTTAGAACTTTTTCTAAGTGGTTACCTTTCCAGTTCCCTCAAACCGTCTTTTGCCTGTGTCCTAATGGAGAACCTCCAGGCTGAAACAGAACAAAGTTCTGGGCAACTGGAAACATAATATTTAATAAATTCAAATTTCTGTTCCTCTTCTTCCTCCCTGGGGGTGAAGGACCAAAAACTGCTACTGTCAGGTTACTTGGCCAACTTTCTTCAATCTGTTTTCCAGGTTTCCCTATCTTCTATTCCCTACCCTTTCACTTGCAGTATCCTTTTTCACAGTGGGAAAAATATAGGGAATTAGAGAGGAAGTCAGAGCCACAAAAAGTAGCTTCCAACCCCCACACTTTCAGTGGGAAAAATACTCCTTTGCTAGCTGTGAAAATACAACTCTCTTGACCTTTTGACAAGTCTCTGGGTCACAGACAAGTGCCCCTGTTTTATCCCTTTCTCTACTGTCCTGGAGGGAAAAAATGACTAAGGGGAAAGAGGACCCAGGAAAAATGAGAGAATAGGAGAAGACCTTCTGAGGTCATCCAGTTCAACCCTTGCCCCTCTGTAGTAACATCAAACCATCCCAGATGATGAGAAGCTATCTTCTTTAAGGGGAAAAATAAAGACTCCCAGGGAGGGAGATTTCAGCATATATTAGTTTCTAGTCTTTATAAGTAGAGAATGGAAATTGTTGGGTTTTTTTTCAAATAGCTGTCAAAAAACAGTTGTATACATCTATAATGACATAGATCTATTATAGATACAGTCATAAGTTGAACTTCTAAACAGACAAGCCCATTAAAGATTTTTGATGCTTAGATGTAATGGAGGCAAAGAGTATTTATTAAATTTATGTGTTTTTTTTTTAAATCAATGAAAGGCTGGTGTTTGGGGTTTTTTGTTGCTGTTGTTGTTGTTTTGATTTTCTAAATCCTGAATCTAACTTTCTGTGCCCTCTGTTTTCCTTCATTCCATCCTCATTTAATTGCCTGGTACCATCATCTCTATCATGGACAGTAAAAGATCCACAGCCCAGACTTGGATTCTCATGAGAAAAAAGGGAGGTGGAACCAGGAAATGGCCCACCAGGAGTCTGTTCTCATGACATAAATTTTGTGGAAACAGAATGGGATGGACCTATTCTTATTCCAATTTTCAGCTGATTTTCTTCTTTGATGCTTTTTCTTTTTCCTGACCCTTCCGCCCACCCTGACTCCTGGCCCAAGGATGGGAAGCCGGATATTTGGACAGGCTTTGTTCTCCTGAGGAATTCATGTCACTTCTTTCCCCTAGCTCTTAGCTCCCATGCTAATTATCCAGGTGCTCTGAGCCCCCCAGAAGAATAGCCCTTGATAGTTAAAAAAAGGAGGCTTTGCTGTCAATATTTTAATAGAAAGGAACAAACCCACAGCTAAATATTTAATTATTTATCAACAAAAAGTTAAGTGATCCAAAAAAATGAACAATAAATAGGATATCACTATTATTATTTGTTTCAACAAATATTTATTGAGCACATATGCATAGCTTTATGGTAATTTTTTTAAAGAAACACAATACTATGCTTTTTAATTAAGGAGGCAAAGTAAAATAATTAAATTTATTTGTAGAATAAACTTCATAAGTCTTTACATACTTAAAAATATTTTAGAAAGCAACATATCCTTTAGCTACATTCATTTATTTTACATGATTTGGCACTGAGTTCACAAGATTTTGACGTGAATTCATTAATTCTTTTTAAAATTTTTTAAAAAATTATTAATTCTTAATCATGAAGCCACACTTTTAAATCACATTTGATATGAAGCATGTTTTTGATAAATAGTCCATTTCCCCCGAAGTTTAGCCTTGATTATAATCCATAGAAGGCCATTGTTTTCCAATGAAATTTTAATGATATGTGTTTGCAGGCCATTGAAACATATTTATCTACATCTCTTTAGAGAAATGTCTTAACTTTTGATGATATGTGATATTGTATAAAGCTGTGTTGCAGTACTCCATCTCTATTTGGGAATTTCTGTAATTCCCAAATAATTTTGCTTCTCAGTGTATCAATATATTTATCAGAATTCATCAGTCTCTCAATGGGATAAGACTTCCAGGGTCTCTGGGGAAAAAATCCCCAAATATCTTCTTTGGATGGATATTTTACAGTCTGAAGATGCCCAGATCTTGGTTTACCTAGACTTCTTTTGACAATGGATGTGGTATAGGCGTGAATAAAAAAAAAATGTTCTACTCTTCAGTAAGGTCTTTGTACTGTCATGTATTTTTTTCCCTTCACAGTAAGAATTTACAACTTTAAAAAAAAATTTCTAGCCTTCTTGAATTGTAGAGAAAACACTGACAACTCCTCTAGCTGCCAGCTCCCTTTGAAGGCCTTTACTTGCTTTCTGAGGACTAATTAAGCTGTTTTTCGATGGTTTGTCAGTTCTTGGCACTGTTTTTATTTTTCCTTTTTCAACCACATTTTCCTTTGTACTTCAATACTGCAGATCCTGTTTCATTGTTGGCTTGAATGATCCTTGAAATGCTAGAGGCAGCTAGGTTTCACAGTGGATAGCGTCCTGGATGAGAGTTACCATATCATGATCATCACCACCAGCATCATTACCACCAGTAAATAGTAAATAGAGTGCTAGACATGGAGGCAAAAAGATTCAAGTTCAAATCTTGCCTCAGAAACTTACGATTTGACTATGGGTAAGTCACAATCTCTTCCTTAGCTTCCTCATTAATAAAGTGAGAATATTAATTGCACCTACCTTCCAGGGTTGTTGTAAGGATAAAATGAAATTATATTTTTAAATGCTTTGCCAATCTTAAAGCACTATATAAATGCTAGCTATTATTATTGTTAATAAATGCTTGACTTCATCATGTCAAGAACATCAGAAATATATCTAAGAGTCGTTGAAATGTGCTCTTTAAAAGCTATAAATTTTTGTACTTTTCCTTGGAGAAATATCTAGCTTCCAAATCACAGAATTAAAAAGATAACAAAAGAGAACAACAAACACATGTGTATGGCTTAACATATTGTGCTCATCTGACTGAGAACTAACTAAAGGTGAGTAAAGCAGCTTAATCATACTTCCTCTAGTTAAGGACAGATGTTCTGAGTCAGTATAGTTCAACAGAAGCACACAAGAATGACCACTGCTGTCACAAAATGAAACCATATCAAAATTATTCTTGTTCCAAGTAATTTGCATGCCACTCTATAAGATGTCTCGTCTGACCTCAAAGAATTTAGTCTAATTAGGAAGATAAGACATACACACGAACAACTAAATAGCAATGTAAGATGATATTTATTTAAGTGACAAAATGAATTTTGCATAAAATAATGCTTTAGGATTCAAGGAAAGGAATGAGATCAGTGAAGCTCTGGGTTGGCTCAGAAAGAACACTAGATGGGGAGTCAGGAGAACTGGAATTTGAGTCCTAGCTGGGACATTAACTAGTTATTGACTTTGAACAAATAATTTCACTACTTTAGGCCTTAATTCCCTTGTCTGTAAAATGATGGGAAGGGTGTACCAGAAGGGAGTGTCTAAGACTCTTTCCAACTTCATCAAGAACTAGCTAATTGGAAAGGATTGGTTTAGTTAACCCCAGAAGACTCTTACAACTCTATAATTTGCTGAGGATATTAAAAGGAGATTTTTATTGAAGTATGGGTTAGTGGATAATCTTGCTGGTCTCTCCTAATTCAGAAATTTTGGGATGTATTGGGCCTTGAAGGATGGATAAGGTTTGGAGTGGTGGAAAAGGGGTGGAGAAGCACATTCAGGCAGGGGACACAGCATACGTATGGAGATGGGAATGGGCAAGTCCAATTCTGGAAACACAGTCTGATTCCATAACCAGCTGAGTAGAGGGTCAGGTTAGAGAAGATCAGGAATGAGAATTCTGGAAGGCTATAATAGAGTCAGGTATTGTCTGGGAACTTTAACAAAAGAGCACAGCTTGGGAAGGAAGGAGAATGTTATCCTAGGAACAGGAATATACTGACGTGGGTCCAGAAGGTGGGACAGAAACCAAACAATCTGTCCATAAGAAAAATGAGATAAAGTAATATTAGTTAAAGTTCAAATTGAGCCCCAAACCTGGAAAGCTAGTGTAGCAGAGTAGGGTCAGGTGACTAGGGTAGGTCCAAATGACAGACAGTCAGTGAAGATTATTCAGGCAGGTGACATGAAAAAGATATGGTAAGGGGCAGCTAGGTGGCTCAGTGGATAAAGCACTGGCCCTGGATTCAGGAGTACCTGAGTTCAAATCCGGCCTCAGACACTTGACACTTGCTAGCTGTGTGACCCTGGGCAAGTCACTTAACCCCCATTGCCCTGCAAAAAAAAAAATATATATATATATATGGTAAACTGATGTCAGGTACTCTGCCACTATTAGACTGGGGTTCAAAGGCAGAAAGCTCAGGGTCTCCAGACAGGAATCTCATCTACTTGTGCCATCACCGACCTGACTTACTGTCTATATTTCTTTCCACCCTCCTTCACCCCCTGCCAACTTTAGCTCTACCCTACGTCCTGTTACCAATTTACCCTCTAGGCCAAGGAAATATAAAGACCAATAGATCTGTATCTTATAGAATAATGGGATCCAGAATCTCAGAGTTGAAAGGGGTCTTGGAGATTCCATAGTCTAATACACATCTTAAACAGTAATCTCCCATTATTATACACGAGAAGCAATCATTCCCATTACAATAAGATTACCAGTGATGAAGTTTCAATTAAACCAAACCAAAATCAGCTTCTCTGCACCTTCTACCTATTGTACTTAGTCTGGCCTAAAGGGGCCCAAAAGAATAAGTCTAGTCTCTCCTTTATGTGGCAATCAGATAACCAAACAGCTACTTGATGGCAGCCACCATGTTCCCATATGTCAGATAGCTTGGTATGAACTTCCTTAGGGCGGGTGGGGCTTGTCCTATATGATGCTGGAAGTGGAGTTTTTCCTGTCTTGTTTATGTGGAGCAATTCTCTCACTTTGTCTTTAGGCTCAGTTTTGAGGTCCTGTCTTTTCCTTCCGTCTAGACCACATCTCTGGTTTCTACCTCATCCTCTTACTCTACTGGGATTCAATCCCTGTCTTGTTTTCTCAAGACATGTGTAGTTTCAGGATGATAATTGTTCCCAGTTATCTAAAGGTAAAATCTGGGGTGCCAAGAAATTTTTCATAAAGAACCCCAGTACACGTAAATATATGATTAACAACCCTTAAATAGAAAAAGATCTGCAATCCTTTTTTTATAGCACAGGGGCTGCTGGGATAGTATTTATACCAAGCTCAGGAGACTGGTCCTTAAGAAAGTTAAAGGCTTAGATCTTATCTTCTACGAGAGACTGATGAGCAGGGATGTTAATCATTTTCTGAAATAAAAAAATAAGCTACCTCATCTGGGTAAGGGATTGTTCTGGATTTTGCCAGGTGTCCATACTCATTCGGGATTCCTGCCATTTCTCCAGACTGTGACAAGCTATTCACTGCCAAAGACAGTCATCAGCTGTACTGGGCTATGGCTAAATCAGTGTGATGGGATCCACCTTCTTTGTGACTTAGCTTGGAAGTGATTGCCTCTTTCCACAGTAGAAAGGACCCCACATCTTGCCTAGTTATTCTAATGTAACTGAAGTGCTGGAATTGGAATTAGAAAAAACCTGGATTAAAATTCTGCCTCTGATCCTTATGCACAATATGGGCATTCTCTATACGTCAACTTTTATATGTTCTCAATAAAAAACACACATATAGTACCTACCATATAAAATTGTGAAGATCTTAGAAGTATTACGTACGTAATGATAGCTAGGTGATGTGGTGCGTAGAGTATCAGGCTAGGAGTCAGGAAGACCTAAGCTCAAATCTGGCCTCAGACACTCACCAGCCATGTGACCCTGGGCAAGTCACTTAACCTCTGTTTGCCTTAATCCACTGGAGAAAGAAATGGCCAACCACTCTGATATCTTTGCTAAGAAAACCCCATGGACAGAATTGATGTTCTCTGGTTCAAGCAGTCACAAAGAGTTTGACACAACTGAGCAACAACTACTATCTAGAGCAGTCCATTAGAGACTTCCTGCTAAAATGACATTGAAGACTCTTCTCTCCCATTGGGCAGAGAGTAAAACTGAGTCATATGTGGAAACTCAACATATCAAATCAAGATATCTCTCTTCTCCTGGTCACATGCCCCTTTACACATTTAAATCTGACTGTGGAAAAAAATGATAAAAGGCACTATTTGCTCTCCTCTTCCATCCTAACCTAAGTGTAATCACAACATAAGAATGTGCTGGCTCATATTCCTTCTTGAACTCTGTGGATAAGGCAGAGTTTGCCAAACTAGATCAACTAGAATGCTACAGAAAGGGGACAAGCTATTGTTAATTTGCTTTAGCTTTATAACAACCTAGGATTTCCTCCAATCACATATGATTACTGTGAGAAAATGACTATTGGCTCTGAGTGGCTTTATCATCTAGTAAAATGTTATCAACCAAGGTACAGGTGCAGAGTAAGGAAATGGTAAGTGCCCTTACTTTAGGCAAGATAAGCTTTACAGAAAAGTTTCTTGGAAGAATGTTCTCTAAAGAAAGATTTTTCAGTCCCTTTTTTTCTTTTCGTTTTAGAAACTTAAAAAAGAAGCTGAATTCTCTAAGAATCTCAACTTCCTTTCTTCCGTATTTTCATTCCCAACCACAACCTGTGAGCCCATCATATAAACCCAAGCCAACTGTGGCATGGATTTTTTTCCCCTGTTAACCTGGAAATAAAAGGAAAAAAAGGAACTTGAGGATAAATGTCATAATAAAAAATCTCCAAGAAAAATCTCATATAGGTATTGATTTAATTTTTCCCCCAAATAAGGAGGGCTTTTGCAGAAATGATTCCTCATGTCTCCCAATAAAAATATATCCACTGATCAAAACCAGATGCCATTGCTTCCCCCAAACCAATTCCTATAAAACGGGTAGATGTTGTTAATAATGGTATGATTCATGGAATGATTTCAGGAATTTACAATGGGAGAAAGAGAGTCATGAGTCTCAGGGCTGGAGAGGCTATGAAACATACCTCAGGCTCTCATTTGAAAGGCCCAGACATTTTCAGAGGTAATGATAGAAGCAGGGCCTGTTTGATCTGGGAGGTGGTATAAAAGGCGTGCAAGAGGGAATGGGGAAAGGCCGCTGGGCTGGAATTCATCAGACCCAGGTTCTAGTTTTGGAGTCGCCACTAACTACCTGTGAGGCCTTAGGCAAGTCACTTAACCACTCTAGTCCCTAGCTTTGTAATCTGTAAAATGAAAGCGCTAGACTAGATGACCTCAGCCTCCTTCCAGCTCTGAGATTCTAGAATGAAACTATCATTGAGGGGCAGCTAGGTGGCATAGTGCATAAAGTGCTGGCCTTGGATTCAGGAGGACCTGAGTTCAAATCCAGCCTCAGACACTTGACACTAGCTGTGTGACCCTGGGCAAGTCACTGAACCCTCACTGCCCCGCAAAACAAAACAAAACAAACAAACAAAAAAACTATCATAGAAATGCTGGCTATTCAAAAAATGAATGGAACCCTTCAGGGGTCATCTTGTCCAACTCAGACCTGAAGTGTAAATCCTTCCTTACAACAGCCCAGCTAAGTGACCATCCTGCCTTCTGCTAGATTTCTAGTATCAGGAACTCACTGTGTCCAGAGGTGTAGTTATAATTGTTAGGAAGTCCTCCCATATATTGAGCTAAAACCCTCTGTGTTGTTTTCATCAACTGGTCCATCTTCAAAGGCCAAGCAGAACCCTTTGGATTTTTCAATCTACTATTCATGATAGTGGGGTGTGTTCTTTGTTATATTCAATTAACACTCGACAAGCATTTATTAAGCAGATACTATGTGTCAGACACTGTGCTTGGTTCTGAGAAAAATACAAAGAATGCAATTAACCCTACTCCTAAGGAGTTTGCATTCTAGCTATGGAGACAGCAAGTACATGTATAAATATTTACAGAATAAATAAAAAATGAATGTGAATGCAAAGTGGTTAAATAAAAGTTGGTTAAGAGAGAAAGGGCATTCTCAATTCTGGGAAGAGGGAGACAGAAAAAGATTCCTGTCCAAGGTCCTTTGAGGTCCTTCCTAACTCAGTGATTCTGCATTTCTGCAAACTGCATTCATTACATTCTGTACTCTTTATTGGCATTTATCATTTAGTGCCATGTTTTGTTCATCTTTTCATTGGTTTTACCTCCATCTATATTATAAGTTCCTGAAAAGAAGGGACTAAAGTTTTGTACTTTACATAGTACTTAGCAGTGGCTGGCACATAGTAGGTTGTCAGTTCTTGATTCTTGATTGTTGATTAGAGTCTTCAAGTTCAAGACTATATATTTTTTTCAACCTGGACCACTGACGGAAATATGTCCTCAGTATCTATGCCCTTCCCTTCTTGTCATCCCTTTGTTGTAGACTACTGTGACCATGGTCCAGTGCTTTCTCTGCCTAGAATGTCTGCCTCTATCCTAGCTTTTACTTCTGTGCCATCACTTTGGCAGGTGGCCAGAGAAACATAGGACTAGACTTGTAGGAGCAGGTCAAACCCGTGGTGCATTGGGAGAGCTGAGAGAGAGAGCTTGCTCAGCAGCATCTGGGTCACAGCAGGCACCTCTTCCCCTCTCTGAGAGTCGGCAGCTCTCATTAAGATTAATGGAAGTGGTGGGTGTTTTGATGTTCAGTTACATCCCTAGTTCTGGTGGCTCCCTAAGTGCCATTAATCTGTTTTCATGAATGTTTGGGAATGTAATTTGCAAATAAAGAAACAACTTATATTCGTGGTTAAGTCATCATATTTTATTTAGAATCCAAACTGTCTCCACCCCAAATTCCTCCTACTTACCCTAAAGAGTAACTTAGTTGTTGAGAGAGGTGAGATATTACTTAAGCCATCTAATAAGAAAAAAGGAAAATGTATTGGAATGAGTTCTCTGAACTAGAATCCTCTGTACAATCCAAATCTCATGACCCAGACCAATAGATAAAGCAATCAATAACATGCTTGTTGTCCAGTCATGTCTGACTCTCCATGACCCTGTGGACTGTAGCACACCAATCACCAATTCTGTCCATGGGGTTTTCTTTTTTTTTAGTGAAGCAATTGGGGTTAAGTGACTTGCCCAGGGTCACACAGCTAGTAAGTGTTAAGTGTCTGAGGCCGGATTTGAACTCAGGTACTCCATGGGGTTTTCTTGACAAAGATACTGGAGTGGTTTGCCATTTCCTTCTCCAGCAGATTACGGCAAACAGAGGCTAAGTGACTTGCTCAGGATCACACAGCTACTAAGTATCTGAGGATGGATTTGAACTCATGTTTTTCTAACCCTAGGCCCAGTGTTCTATCCATTGACCACATAGCTCCCCACCCCCATTCTTGCTATTTCCTCATTTGCCCACTGTACCACCTAGCTGCTTATTTGAATAACATTCTCACTGCATCCCATATATATCCCAGGCTTCACAGTAATGTCTTATTATGTATGAATGTGTAAAATATCACATTTTAAAATTGGGAGATATATATATATATATATATATATATATATATATATATATATATATATATATATATATATGTATGAGACCCATTTTTTTGGATAAGAAGGATAAATCAAGACAAATCAGTGGCAGAGCAAGAATAAACAGTCCCAAGTTGTTCTGCTCTCCAGTTCAACCAGATCATGACTTCTTATGGTGAGTCAATGTGGTATAGCAAGAAAAGCCCCTAGATTGGAATTCAGAAAGCCTTTGTGCTGGTTCCTGCACTTTTAATTGTGCAATCTTGGGCAAAGTACTTCCCCTTTCTGGGCCTCAGTTTACTTATCCATAAAATAAAGAGGTTGGGCTGGATGATATCCAAGGTCCTTTATAATTCTTATGCTTTTCTCTCTGAAAAACCATCACTGACCGTTAAGGTACTATCCACAGAATTATAGAATTCAAGCAGGAAAGGACCTTAGAGAGTTTATTTTTTTTTTACTTCAAATTCCTTATTTTAAAGGTGAAGAAACCGAGACACTGAATGGGGAAGAGATTGGCTCTAATTCATAGAGATAGGGAGAGTAAGTAATAGAAGTAGGATTTGAACCCAGGTCTTCCCACTTCACAGTCAGTGCTTTCTCCATGGCACTAAACTCTTGTTAATGAGACTCATGCCTTTCATCAGGGATTTTATCTTGATCAGCTGCTGTCTGAATTCAGGAAAACATTCACCCATTTTCTCCAGATCCCCAAAGTGACATCCCTAGGAAGTCTAAAAGTATCAAGGAATTTCTAAATCCTAATACAGTGGAGAAAGTAATCAACTTTTCAGCCAAACTTGAAGTCATGGAACCTTGAGTTCAAATCTAGGTTTTGCCATTTAATACTTTTGTGACTTTGGACAGACAACCTGTCTTATCTGGACTTTAGTTTCCTCACCTGTAAAATCAGAGTGTTGGACTGAATGGCCCTTCCTTCTTTATATGTGCTCCTATGCATTACGTAGCGGGAATAATCGCCAGAACAAAGTTACAGAGGAGACAAGATCAAGTACAAGTGGGTGGAGAGTTAGCCTTGGCTAGGAGGAAAGTCACCTTAACCATTGAAACGGGAGGGAAGGAAGATGGATGAGTGACAACATAGAGAAGATTAGAAATATTCAAGAAGTGAGCTGAAGGTTTAAATTAGGAAGCAGAGGTTCTGATTTATAGATTATGTGATCATTTATAAACCTGTATGCATAACTGTTCTCTCGTTAAGGACAGACAGGAATTAGGGAACCTCGATCGTTTGAACTGGAGAGCAAATCTGCAACGGTGAGAAGCCACAACTATGAATGGAGGTCCAGTTTTTACTGATAAATTGCAGCAAAGTGACCACAGAAGTCAGATGAGAATAACTGATTTACTTTGGGGTTTAGATCGTCTGAAGAGCTCCTCTGCCTGAAGCCGAGGCATCCTTGGAGCCCAAAGACCAGGATTCACCACCCAGCCCTCTTGTTTTCTGGGTGTATAATGTTGGATCACTCACCTAACCACTCTGAGTCTGTTTTCTCACCTCTAAAATAAAGGCAATGCTCTCCACTCATTCTATTGTCTCAATGGGGGAGTGCATGTGTATCCTTCTTTGCCCCCTACCCCACCTTCTGTTTGGAACCAAGATGGAATCAACTCTATCATTCCCTATGGGCTCACTCATAAGCTTGTAACTCTTCAGAACAAAGTACCCCATCCTTACCACTACTTCCCTATGGGTGTTGTCTTCTACACTAGAAAAGTGGGGAATTATTCTCCTTGAGGGTAATGAATCTTGTGGCTTCTGTAGATGTATAGCCGGCATTTAGCACAGTGTTTAGCATAGGGCAAGTGTTTAGTAAGTGAGTTTTTTATTTCTTCATATTTTTACATTACAGTCTTATTGAAAGGATTGGGATAACACTGGAAACACTTTGTGAGTTTTAAGCCATTATACAATTATTGTGTGAGAATAGGGGTAGTATTCACAAATGAAAGACTTTTTAAAAATGTATTTATTTATTTTAGTGAGGCAATTGGGGTTAAGTGACTTGCCCAAGGTCACACAGCTAGTAAGTGTTAAGTGTCTGAGGCCAGATTTGAATTCAGGTACTCCTGACTCCAGGGCTGGTGCTCTATCCACTGCGCCACCTAGCTGCCCCTATGAAAGACTTTTTAAATGACTTTCCTGCCATCAAAATTTTTCACTTTGTTGTTGTTGTTATTGTTCAGTCAGGATAAGTTTCTGTTCAGGGAAACCAGGTGTGGAAATTCCCTTCACCTAAGCAAAGTAGCACTAACTTGCAGAATAAGGGAGGTGATTGAAAGGATGGAAGAGTTAAATGACTTGCCTTTGGCCACACAGTATGTGTCAGAGACCAAATGTGAACCTCCCTATTTCTGACTCTAAGGTTGGCCTCAATGCTTATGTAGCTATGTCTAGTCATTTACACACGGTAGGCCCTCAAGCAATATTTTTGATCTTCTGTTGAATTAATTAATTATTGAATCTATGCACTTAAGTGCAGCTGAGTTCTAGTTCAATGAGGACTATGCCACATAGACTCTTGCTCCTGTCCTTGACCCCACCTTTGATTAAGAAGAGTTTGGACAGCAAATGTGACAAAGTACAAACCATTCCTCTGTGAGTCCTGCAGGGCTGAAGTATACATTTAACTCATCCACATTCTTCCCCATAAAGCTCCTACAATGACTTCTCCCCAAAACTGGAAAGCACCCAGATGCCTAATCCTCCTTCAAAGCTGGGCTGGGTTTTTAAAATAAGAATCTGAGAGGCAAATTTGACTGCCCCTCCCTCTTCAAGATCAAACAAGGTAATTCGACTTTCAGTATTTTTGAACTCCAGGCCTTAATCACCCTGAAAATAGAGGCAGCTGATGTTAGTCATGTCTAATTAAAATTGTTCTGTACCATTTAGTTTCTAATGACTGCCATGGTGCAGTTTCCTACATAGTGGTTGGTCAATTTGCCTCAATCTATCATCAGGGTTTCTCAATTAGTAGCCGTAATTATAACTCCAAAGTCAATAGCAGTATCAAAGCAAGGTTAAGTAAACACCATAAAGTTATTAGGGATGAAAAAAACACACACCCTAACAACACTACAGTCTTATTCACAGGCATGGTAGAAGAGAATCAGGCTGTAACAGGAATCTTAGGAAGAGAGGAATAAAAAAGGTTTGGGACAATTTAAGGGGGTTAGGGAGAGAAAGGGCTGCTAAAAGGTCTTAAGGCTATTTGCTTCAAGGTCATAGGTTCAAACCTAGCCCTCGTGGGTGGTGATGAAATATTCCTGAAGGATTCCAAATTATGTACTAATGAGCTGCTCTCAACACCATCCACATTGGGCCCCCTTTAAAACAAGTCCTCTTATAGACTGGGAATTGAACCAGATTCTGGCTGTGGGTGGCATAAAACACTTCCCCAGTGATGACCTTGCATTGAAAGCAATGGCTAAGGATAGAATAGTCTCTGTTAACAGAACCTCCCTTTGCTAATAGATTTTTCCTTGGGCAACCAGACTAAGGGCCACACCCTGTGGAAGGGTGAGGAAAAGACAAGATTATTGTGATATTCCCTATATTAAGGCTTTTGGAGGGGATTAACTGAGGCTGTCCTCTTCCGGGGACATTGGTCCTTCAAACATCATTAGTCTAAAATTATGGAAATAATCAGTGTTTATTTAAATTGCTTGGCCATGAGAGAAATTTCTTTCTCTACTCAATAATTAGGATTATTTCAATGTCCTCTGGCATTATATGTGTATGTGTATATGTGTGTGTGTGTGTGTGTGTGTGAGTGTCTGTGTATATATGTGTACATATATAATGTTTGTCTATAATGAGAAGGGGAAAATATATATATATATTATACAGGCAAAAATAATAATTTGCTCATAATGGAACACTGAAGTCAACCTTACTAGGAGGCACAATGGTCAGTCACCCATTGGTTAGGGTTTTAGGTAGCAGAATTATAAGTAGGACTTATTTCATCATTAAGCAAAACTACATACTTTTTCACTGGCTGTCCCCCATGCCTAGACTGCTCTCCCAACTTTCCTCAGATTTCTGCCTACTCTGGTTTATTTCAACTTTCAGCTCAAATCCGACCTTCCATAGGAGGCCTTTCCCTACTCCCTCCCTCCATCCCTGCTCTGCACTAATGTTTTCCTTCTGAGATGACCTCCTATCTACTTTATGTTTATCTTAAATGTTTGTGGTTGTTTACATGTTGTCTCCCCCATTAGACTGTAAGCTCCTTGAGGGAAGGGACAGTGTTTTTGCCTTTATTTTTATCTCCAGTACTCAACATAGTGCTTGGTACACACTAAATACTTTTTGATGATGGAAAGGACCTCAGAAGCCATCTAGTGCAATCCCTTTATTTATCAGGAACCAAGGCACTGAAAGGTCAAGAGATATAGATATGTGGCAGAACCAGGATTCAAACTCAAATCTTATGACTTCAAACTCATTGCTCTTTTTTCTTTCTTTCTTTCTTTCTTTCTTTCTTTCTTTCTTTCTTTCTTTCTTTCTTTCTTTCTTTCTTTCTTTCTTTCTTTCTTTCTTTCTTTCTTTCCTTCCTTCCTTCCTTCCTTCCTTCCTTCCTTCCTTCCTTCCTTCCTTCCTTCCTTCCTTCCTTCCTTCTTTCTTTCTTTCTTTCTTTCTCTCTTTTTCTTTTTTTGGTGAGGCAATTGGGATTAAGTGACTTGCCCAGGGTCACACAGCTAGTAAGTGTTAAGTGTCTGAGGTCGGATTTGAACTCAGGTCCTCCTGACTCCAGGTCCAGTGGATAGAATCCACTGTGCAACCTAGCTGTCCTCATTGCTCTTTCTAATACCCACTCCCCCTGCTCCCCTGGAATTGGACTTGTTTTATATAACATAGGCCAGTAGAGGACCATAAGGCATAGAGATGACAGTATATAGACTACAGTGGGGAAGAGGCATCCCATTTCTCCTTACCCCACGTGTCAGTTCCCAGGGAGTAGCTTGTTTATCCTACCCTATCTGCCGCTCTGATAGTGTGGCCCCCAAATATATTTCCTGTCAGTTTATAACATTGGTTAAAATTCCAGAGTTCTAAAGGTTTCTCAGCCTTTAAGATTCATTTATTAAAATGGGCATGCCCACAAGAAAGGTAATATTCTAAGCCCTTAGCTAATCCCTAACAATGGATTAATTTTTTTTAAAGTCTTAATCATTAGTTTGACATAATGGATGGAGAGCTGGCACTGGAGTCAGGAAGACCTTAGTTTAAATCCTACCTCCAACATGAATATGTGGCCATTGGCAAATCATTTAGACTCTCAATGTCCTGGACGATTCTCTAAGGATATAACAACAATAATAATAACATCAACCAACAACAAGCTGCAGGGAAGGTGATAACTTGCATTGATAGAGTAAATTCCTTCATCTGGATGTTCTTAGACCATCATAAGTCAGGTTCCCTATCTCTAACACGTAAGAGCAAAGCCCTTGGGATAGATGACACGGGGTGGTAGTGACCCAGGCACGGAGATGAGGGAGAAAGTGGAGGGGGACTTCAAGAGAGGGGAAGACATGCTGAAAGAAGAGGTGGAAGGGCTCCAAAGAAAAACTCTTTCACCATTTTGCATTGGAATGGCCCTGCCCTCTCAGCCTGCACTTTGGGAGTCTAAGAGTCTTGTGTGTGGCCTGCCGTACGCAGCATGCTAGTAACATGATCCTCACAGAATCTGAGCAGGAAGGGATTTTCATTCATCCCCCAGCAATCTCACAGCAGAATGCCACATGTGCAACAACTGTAGGCTTGTCACTGAAATTTCTTGGACCCCAATTCATAGCTTTGGACAGCTTTAAGGAAGATGACTGATTAAAACCACTTGCTCTCTCTTTGCCCAATATTCTCTTAACTGACAGTGGGTACATGTACTCTATGCTGTTGGGATTATCCAGAGATTCAAATTGAATTTTTTGACCTAGAAGGGACCCTAGAGATCAATTTGTTTAACTGTGTCATTTTACAGAAGAAGAAATGAATGCTCAGAGGGGTGAGATGATTTGTCCCAAGTCATATTAGTCAGGTAGCAGCAGAACCAGGAGTAAGAGCCACATGTCTTGACTTTTCAGGAGGTTTTACAGGCTAGTTTTCTGTACATAGTGTAAAATGCTAGGGAAACTTTGCATATGGGAGCTGCATAACTTATCAGACTTTTGCATGCTGATATTTTCCCTCAGTTCTCCTTAGTTATCAATGTTGGAGAGACAGAAGAACCTCAGACAGTTCATGGGGCAATAGTTCCAGAACCCAAGTATGCCCAGCCCCTGTGAAACGGACATCTGCTAGATGGTAACCCATTGCCAAGGTGTTACCACACAAAGAATTCAGAAAGAGGTGTCCTAGTTTGAGTTCATAATGTTATAAATCTTGGAGTTAATTTTTTTATTTTTTATTTTTTTTTGGTGAGGCAATTGGGGTTAAGTGACTTGCCCAAGGTCACACAGCTAGTAAGTGTTAAGTGTCTGAGGCTGGCCTTGAACTCAGGTCCTCCTGACTCCAGGGCCAGTGCTCTATCCACTGCGCCACCTAGCTGCCCCTAAATCTTGGAGTTAAAAGGAACTTCAATATCTTCTACTTGAGAAGTTTCTTAACCTTTTCTGTGTCTTGGACCCCTTGGGTGGTCTGGTGAAGTCCACAGACCCCTTCTCAGATGAACATTTTTAAATGCATAAAATTAAAAAAACAGAGGAAACATTTTATTGAAATACACTTATCAAAATATTAGAAATGAATAAGTTTATGGATCCAGGTTAAGAACCTTTGCTGCAGTCCCTTCCATTTTATAGAAATAGAAACTCAAGCTTCAAAACATAAACTCACTAGCTCACATCGGCTATACCAGAGCTGGGATTCGTTACCCTGATTCCACTATGCAACACTGGCAACTTAAGAAATTTCTATCACTAGAGAATAGGACTTGGAAGCATGAGGCCTCTCTGTGCAGAAAGAAGGTTCTGGTCCAACACCTTGCTCTTGGGCACATTAACTTTTACTTGGCTGGAAAGAGGTTGAAGTGGAATATTAAACACTTGCATAAATGCCAAAGTGATGTGAGTAGTTTTGTTTGTTTGCTCATCTATTTGAGAAGTTTGAAGTTGATTGGTTTCCTTAAAACTCCTGGATGGGTCTTGGTTGGACATTGGCTAACATTCTTTCTAAGGAGCCCCAGCTTTTTCCTTTTCCATTTTGATGATTCACACACAAATCTAAACTACAGCCAAGGCCTCCTTTTGTTAGAGAAGAAATGATTTATAATTTTATTCACATTAGGTTCCAATCATTAGATGGACAGGTTCTTTTCCTCTCCTCACCTCCTAAGCCTTCCTTATGATTACTGAGATCTAACAAGGGAGAAAAGGCCTAGATCTGCCTCCTATTTGGGTTGGCCAAAGATACCCATCCCAAGCACAGCCGGGATCTGAAATACAAAGGTCATTAATTTCAGTTCTGTATTTATGCTTAAAATGCTGCCATAATTGTGGATTTTGCCTGTGAACCAACCCATTACATTTTATTGATATCTCTATTTTGCATCAGTAATATTTCCTACCACAAGCCTAACCCTAACCCTAGTGGTGCTGGCCCTCCCAGAGAGCCATCCCTTACAATAAAGTATGAAAAGAGGAAACAAGAAGTTCCACAAAGCAAAGCAAACTCAATCAATAAACATTGATTAAGCTCCTACTATAAAAAAATCTAAAAATTCCTTATGCATACTATTCCAGACTGAGGGTCTCCTGATTTTTCAGAGTCATAGGGAGGATTCTTCTTATAATTCTTTTTTTGGTCCAAAGTTATTTCCTATATTTTTGAAACAGTCAATGAACCAAGCATCTTGTCTCTCCCAGCAGTACTTTGCCAGACAAGAGATTAGAAATATGTGACCCTGTTCAGGGGCTAACCTTTACTGTACCTATTCCTTGTAGAGCATATAACTCTTTATAAATGTCATAAGAGGCTGTTATGATGTGATGGAAAGAGGAATGGGCTTAGTCAGAAGTACTGGATGAAAATGCCATGTGACCCTTGACAAGTTACTTAGTCTCTCTCAGACTCAGTTCCCTCACTTATAAAATGGGTATAATAGGGGCAGCTAGGTGGCGCAGTGGATAGAGCACCGGCCCTGGAGTCAGGAGTACCTGAGTTCAAATCCGGCCTCAGACACTTAACACTTACTAGCTGTGTGACCCTGGGCAAGTCACTTAACCCCCATTGCCTCACTAAAAAAAAAAAAATGGGTATAATAATATGGGCACCATCTACCCCAGAAGGTTGTTTTATAGAATAGGATTACAGTGACTGTCGCCAAGTCCTGTTGATTGTACCTTTTAAAAATCTCTCAAAAACGTGCCCTTCTGTCCTGTTGCTGCCACCACCCAGGTGCAGGTCCTCATCACCTCAAACATACACTGGTACAATAGCCTGCTGGTTGGTCTCCCTGTCATGAATCTCTCTCCTTTCTCCTATCCTCCAGTAAGTTACCAAATGGATCATCATGTCTGACAATATTAACAAATTCCAGTGGCCCCCTATAACATCTAAGATCAAATATAAAATTCTCAGTTTGACTTTTAAAGCCTGTCATAACCTAGCTATCCCCCATATCTAGAATTCATTCTGTTCTCACCTTCACTTCTTAGAATCTCTGTCTTCAAAGCTCAGTTCAAGTGCTTTTTCTTACAAGAAACTTTTTTTCTGGCTACTAGTCCTCCCTGCCCCCATATTAATTTGCATTTCCTTTATTTGCTTTATTTTTCCTTTTATACATGTATGTTATCCTGGTAGACTCCAAAGTGACTGGTACATTGTAGGCACATCACGTTGTTGCTTACTGGCTTACTTTATTCTCAGAGGACTGAGATACTCATTTCTAGCCACCATGAGTGCAAAGGGAATTTTCAAATGAACTGCAACTGAAATCACCCAGGAAATGCAGACAGAAGAAAGTGAAAGGTGAAAGTGAAAAGAATAATGAGCTATGACATAGAAAGGAGAGACTATGGTGAGCAATCTGGTTTGCACACATTTTAGAAAAGAGGAATCAGATTGAAGTTATTGATTGTCTTTCTGTCTTCCTGTCTTCCTCAAGGATTAAGGGATATTCCACCAAAATGTCCATTCTTTCTTCTCTCTATGCCTGTCCCTGTCCACTTACAGTGTAATATACTGTATTTACTTCCTTTAAAAATATTTTCTGCATTCTGATTTTATCTAAACATTAAAAGGCCATGAGTTGGCTACAAATACACAAAAACTTAAAAATAGAGAGCCAATTTGAATGTTAGGAATTTTTCTAACTGGGGGCTCTAGGCTATTTATGATTGTACTGGTAACTATTTATCTGACATTAAATCCCATAAAACAGTAGAGAAAGGCAAGGAATTTAGAAGATAAAGTCAGATTTGGAAAATAAATGTTGTTCATCCTTCATTTAGAAGAGGACCAATGACATCACAGGGTGATGTCTTAACTTGTGGAAAATAAATGCAGGTTAATGATATTCCATCTGAGAAAGAGATTTGGATCTCTGGATCATGACTTAGTGACAATATACCTGGCCAGGGATGGAATATACCTTATGAGGGACAGTGAAAATATATTTGCTTAGAATCTGATGATTCATATCATAAGGGAATGGAGTAAGTGTTTATATATTACATATCTTCTAAGTTCCATTCTGACTCTAAATCTATGAATCTGTGATCTCACAAGCCTGTTACCAAAGAGTGCCATGAATATAATAAAGGAAGCGAATGGGGCAGGGTGGGGGGGATGTGACCATTAATTCACTGGAGAAAATTTTCTAGAATTGAACCAATCAATCAGTCAGCCAATAAACATTTATTCAGTGACTATTTTGTGCTAAACAGCAGTAAAATCCATGTTCTCAGAAGTCTATACACAAATATATAATACAAATAAGACATACTTGTGACTCAGACACTAGAAAGCAAATTCTACTTCATAGGTATGACTAGATTATACCTATGAAGTAATCCTCATAGGTGTAGTAGTAGAATTATGGGAATATGACTATTTGAAGGATGCATTTTTTAAAGGAACAGGGATAAAAGGGATGGCAGAACACCAATGTATATTAAGAAAATCTGGTCATGTGAGGCTATTCAGGAATGAGGGAAGGAAAGTCTGGTAGATAGCATTTGAGTAAGGATCAATGATAGGAGAAACAAGTCATATGTCCATGTGAACCAATTGGACAGAAGGAATAAATAATTGAAGAATTTTGGAAACTCATTAAAGACCTGGAGTAAAGGCATGATATAGTAATGATGGGAACATCAATAATCATTCTAGAATCTATGGAATGCTCTTCAAGGAGCAGAATAACTGAGAAATTCTTAACATGCCTTAATGATTACTTCATTCTTCACAAAGTAGAAGAAAAGACATGGTGAATAGTTATTTTGGACCCAATTCTGCACTATAAGGAGAAAAGCATTGGTAAAGTTGAAGTGATAGGAACTTTGTGTGATACTACCACTCCATCTTAGAATTTTGGCAGAAAGGGGGAGGGAAAGCCTTTATTAAGTGTCTATAATATGCGGGGTGGCTAGGTGGCGCAGTGGATAAAGCACCGGCCCTGGAGTCAGGAGTACCTGAGTTCAAATCCGGCCTCAGACACTTAACACTCACTAGCTGTGTGACCCTGAGCAAGTCACTTAACCCCAATTGCCTCACTAAAAAAAAAAAGTAAAAAAAAATAGGCAAAGAGAGATTGTAGGATCCTAGATTTAGATCTGGAAAAAGATCTTTTAAAGTCATCTGGTCTCTGCCAAATCCTTTATCTAATTTTGAGTTAAAAGTCCCTGTAAGTTCTGCTTAGTTACCCTGTAGGGGTCTTGTGCCCCCAGACCTTTTGGGGAATGAGATCTGTAAAAGAAGCCCCACATGAATTATGTCATTTTGAAGTACTTTAATTTTCCCTAAGCAAGGGGAGTTCACTGCTTTCCAAGGGAGTCCATTCCACTTTTGGACAGTTTTCATTGTTAAGAAATTATTGAATACATTAAATTTAAATCAACCACTCTGTAACTTCTCCCCTATGCTCCTGGTTCTGCCCTTAAGTCTCAAGATCAGGTCTAAACCCTCTTCCATGAAGAGTTATAATTCTCCTCTTCACAAGAACAATTATCCCCGGACTGATCCTTGTGTGGTATGAAATCAAGGAACTTGACTATGATATTGGACATTCGTTACCTTCTCAACAACCTTCCTAAAATGTGATACACAGAATTGAACAAAATTATCCTTATGTGGTATGATAAGACATTGATTCTACTACTATTTCTTAGAGAAGTTTAACCAATGCAATACTATAAGGAAGAGGGGCAGCTAGGTGGCGCAGTGGATAGAACACTGGCCCTGGATTCAGGAGCACCTGAGTTCAAATCCATCCTCAGACACTTGATACTAGCTGTGTGATCCTGGGTAAGTTATTTGGCCCAAATAGCCTCACCAAAAAAAAAAAAAATACTATAAGGAAGATGCAAAAGGTGTCCTGAAACCACCTTAGCTAAAAGGCATTCTTTTTCCTGGCCAGGTAGAAAGATATGGAAGCCAAAAGTTACCCTGGTTTAGTGTACAAGTTCATTTGTGAAATGCTAGGGAACAATAACAATAATAGGAAGTATTTATATTGTGCTTTAAAATTTGTAAAGCACTTTACAAATATTATATCATTTGAACTTCACAACACCTCTAGAAAGTAGATTCTATTATTATCATCTCTATTTTATAAGTGAAGAAACTGAGGCACAGAGAGGTTAAGTAACTTAAGCGCAGGAGGTCATATTTGAATTAATTTCTTTCTGACTCCAAGTCCAACGTCTGGCCTGACTCCAAAAATGATGAACAATAGAGTCTCTTCAAACAGTAAAGAAAATGAACTTGCAAAAATCTAGGTAAGTCAGTTAAGTAAGCTCTCATTCTGAAAACACTTGTATATAAAAATGAGAGGATGATAAATAGCTACAAAATGGAAAAGATCTGCTGGAGGTTTTAAAATGATGTGTGTTCATCAATCACAGTAATGGAATCACCATATTTGGACTCTTATACTTCAGTTTTGGATGAACTATGTGAGGAAGTAGCAAATACACTTTAAGGTGTCAAAGCTGGGAAAAATAGTGGGATCTGACCAAATACAAACAGGAGAAATCCATGCCAGAGCTGACACAAGTTTAAAGGGGCTCAGAGTTCTCAAAGTTATCTTTAAAAGGGGAAGATTTAAAAACAAAAGATCACAGTATTTCTACTAAATATGGCAACTGTAAATATGTTGGCAAGTACCAACCCATATGTCAACCACTTGACCAATTAATAAGCATTTATTAAGCCCTTAGCATATTTGAGATCCTGGACTAAGCACTACAGATATAATGACAAAAATCAATCAGTCCCTGGTCCTTAAAAAGCACACACTTTAATGTGACTACTTTCTGGTCAGTATAAATTCTTTGTAAGAATAAATTAAGGGGCGGCTAGGTGGCACAGTGGATAGAGCACCGGCCCTGGAGTCAGGAGTACCTGAGTTCAAATCCAGCCTCAGACACTTAACACTTACTAGCTGTGTGACCCTGAGCAAGTCACTTAACCCCAATTGCCTCACTAAAAAAAAAAAAAGAAAAAGAATAAATTAAGATTATTTTTGATGAAAACATGTAAAGAGGCAAGTTTTTAACATTTCCTAGAGTAAGCTACATCTTCAAAGTAACACAGCTGGATGAGATGTATTCAGAAAATAAAATTCTATTGTATTTATTGCTTTAAAAATTTGCTGGATGGATAAAAATTCAATCTTAATCTTTCCCCTAAAAAGATATCTCCCATGAATATTTCAAAATTATATATAAGCTAATGACAGATACATCTACAAAGATAATTTTGGTCAATAATCTACTGAGTATTGATACCAAAGCACAAAACAGGGAAACTTATAGTCATTTATAGTGACTTATAGACTTAAAGTCACTTAAGCTATTAGCTAATGCCATGAAAATTTTCCAATGCTGAGCTTGAGCAAAAAGTGCTTTCCCTATTCATGGTGAAATTCTCTAACGGCACTTATTTTGCAGATAACATTGTACTAATTGGACAGAACTCTAAAATTCTAGAAAACTTCTTCTATGAATCCTATAGTGATGCAAAAAGCTATTCATCATAAGATGATAGATTGATTTAGAGATATAAGGTGTCTTAATGAGGCCCTTGAATTAAACCCTCTAATTTTGCAGATAAGACAACAGGGGTATAAAAACAATCAATGAGTTGCCTCGGGTCACACAGTGTCTGAGGTAGGGTTTGAACTCTGGACTTCCTAACTCTAGGTTTCTTACTGTCTCTCTGGTCTAATTATCAACACTGGGAAAACAAAGTAAATAAAAACACTTATTGCTTAGACCATGGCATTAAACTAGGCAACCCATTAAATTAGTCCATCTTTAGACATATGCATATGGGTGTGTGTGTGTGTATGTGTACATATGTATATACACATATATACATATATACACATACTTATATACTAAGAAAGATATACACACATACATATGTACACACATGTAAATGTATATACCTAAATATGTACATTATGGCAGATAGATGGACAATGAGATAGATTCAGAATTGTGTAGTATAAAAACATTTTTAAAAAATATGAGTTGCCTTTCATTTAGGAAATGATGTGGTGCTTTCAATGATCCCAAACTTCCAGTTACTGAAAAAGCCTATTTCTTCAAGACCAAGACCAATATTCTTGGGGAGATTGATATGTGGCCACTAACTATGCAATGTTATGGTTTTGGAAGAATCAGAATTACAAAAAGTCCAAATGGTAATGGAAGGAAGCATGGTGGGCTGAAAACAGGCTGCAGCACATCACTAAATATGACTTACATAGGAAAGGTGGCATTAACTGCATCATCAAGGAAGTGGGTAACTGGAAAAAGAAGTGGATAGGTCATGTAGAAAGAATGAGAGAAAACAGGTCAACCAATATGGAAGACTTGCACCAATGGGGACTTCACCTGTTATTCGATTTTTCTAGGGAATTCCTTGGTTAAAGAAACTTCTTCCTCCGATCCAGGTTGGTACCTCCTCTGTAACTTTTAGTCTTAGAAAGAGAGTTACCTGGGTAATAAGAGGTTAATTAACTCGCCAAGATGACAAAACCATTTGAATCCAGATCTTCTTGGCTCCTTAGCAGCTCTCTACTCACTACACTGTTGCCTCTCCTCAAAAAAGAAAAGGTCACCCAGGTATACCCTCTAGAAATGTGGCAAAATATAGTTAAAATCTTACAAGATAAAAAAAACTTAGGGAGTGAAAGGCATATATGCAGGGATTACCCAAGAGACTATGAGTATCATATTAAAGTTCAATGAAAAGCCCTCTCATGCTGCAAAATGTCTCTTGACAAGATCTCATCTTTGAAATTCCTAAAGCATAATCAAAGGGAAGTCAAAAGGGATAAAGTTGGACAGTAGGTAGTGTGACATTCTTCTGATTTCTAGGTTATCCTCTTTTGCTGCAAGGACAATTTTCTTTAATTATCCACTAGTTATTTTTTAATGTGGACGACCACACATGATCATTTCTTACAATAGGTTTCCATGCTCATTCTTTGTTGAAGCTGTTTTTTTTCCTTGACATTGATTGTACTGAATGGAATTTTTGGAGTAGATGCAATGTGAATTGCATTTTGGATAGGGTGATATGATAACCTAAACATGACATTGGAAATTTTGATTTCTCATTTCTATTCTTTCTTATTATTATTCAGATGCCTGACGTGTTGAAACGATTCAGGATTTTCCTGAATTCTTTTTCATAGTCCAGCCTCTGTTGATGAAATCCCATGACAAGAACTTCATTAACATATGTCATGATGCCTGGAATCCTAGAAAACAAGGTCTCTGTTGTTGTTGTTGTTGTTGTTGTTTTTTAGTGAGGCAATTGGGGTTAAGTGACTTGCCCAGGGTCACACAGCTAGTTAAGTGTTAAGTGTCTGAGGCCGGATTTGAACTCAGGTACTCCTGACTTTAGGGCCGGTGCTCTATCCACTGCGCCACTTAGCTGCCCCGAAAACAAGGTCTCTGTGAAGAAACAAGTTCCTGGGGTGACAGAATTCCTGTAACTTTTGCTTTGACATTAAGCTTTAGGACCACCACAATTGGTGTGCTCTGGTGGATTGGTACACCTGGGTTGGGTAAAACAATTTTAAGATATTTATCTCCCCCAATCAAGAATAAAAGACACAATCAGCTTTCAAGTGAATGGCTAAATTCAGACAGAATACTGTCTCCCCATTGTAAGCTCCCAGTTCTTTGGAGAACTAGAAATCTGTTAACAACTTCCTATAATTGGGCTGTTCTCTTGGAACCAGTGTCTTGGAAACTGATTTTTTGTAATGTCACATAAGAAGATTTTGCATCACCTCCTTTCAATGACAAGTGGAATAGGCTGCATGCAGTCAATATAGTGCATTCATGAAAAAGTTCACAGAAATATCAACTAAGTGATCATTGTAATCTTGAAGGATACATACTGGCCTCATCAATTTTGGCAATGGGCCTTGTGAGAAATATATTGTAGAAGACACCTTTCCTCATTATTGATGTACCACACCTGGAACTGATGTCTGTGCTGCACTCATTTATTGGTCATTTATTTGTAGCATTGTAAAAATTGCAGAATCTTGAGCCTGAGTGCACCAAACCATAAGAATATGATACAATTACATGGTTTGACTATTGTCAAACAGATCAAGATCACCTGAAGCCAGGTGTTGTGAACTACAACAGTGGTGTCTGTGCTTGTTTCTGATGGGTTGTACCTAAAAGAGGCTTTGGATGTTTGTTTAAACTCTAAAGGTGACTCTTCCTCTTGTAGAGCGGAAAATAATTGACCTCATTGACTTCATAAGGTTACCATTAGTGATAACATCTGCGGCCTAGACAGGAATTAGAATGCTTGAACTTCTCTGCAGAGACTGTAGATAGGGGCTCTTACCCTTTTTGTATCATGGACTCTTTGGGCAGATTGATGAAGCCTATGAACATATTATCTGAATAATATTTTTAAATGCATAAGATAAAATATGTAGAATTGCAAAGGAAATTATTTATATTAAAATATATCAGGATATATTTTAAAAACCGCAAGTCCCCTGAAATATACACATGGACCCTTAATGCATTTGTGGACCCCAGGTTCAGAACATCATCTGTAAAGCATACATTTCTTCTGTTCTTCTGATCCTATTGGCAAGAGCTTTCTGCCTGTGTTATGAAGACTATTCATATTAGATCCTGCTCTTTTGATTTTTTATGATTTATAATGACCCATTCTTACTAGCTGATACCTTGCATTGATGGAAATGTAAAATTTCATTCATTTGGGAGGCGCTTTTCAAGGGCTTCACTGTGAACTCAGAGGCAAGGTAATATTGCAACATGCTATCTACAAAATCAACCAAACTGCAATAGTGATACAGTATGTATGACTCTGTAATATTAGCAGTAAAACTCTTTCCAGATTATTGATTCCATTTGTGCAACAAATCTCTGAACAATTACTTAAAAGATTGGTGAATTGAGTCTGGCAAATAAAGTTAGAGACAACCAAAAGCAATTTTTAAGCTATATTTGGGGGGAAGGAGAGGGATTATAAAGTAAGTGATAAGTGTGCCACTTGGGGTAGGAAGCATAGAGGAATGAGAGCAAATGGAGAAAAGACAAAGTTGTTACATTTTTATTTTACTTCTGTTTATTTCTACCAAGTGGATCTTTGAACTAAATAGGACATATAAAAAACTGGCTAATTGATAGCTGATATGCAAGATAAGTATAAAGACAAGGATGATAGGAAGAAGTCATCTAGCTGCCCCTGATCAGTTCAAGTCATCAGACCCAGATAAACTACATATGTCTTCATGTACTGAAATAACTAAGGGCTGTGAATTCTGAACTAGCATGAGTGGATAGTGAGTTGCTGTAGTGTTGGAGAATGGTGAATGTTATCTTAATTTTTTTTAATGAAAAGATAATGGAATATTCAATTTGGTCATTGAGCTTGACTATAATTTCTCACAAAATTCTAAAACATTATTAAAGGAATGACTAATAAACACTTAGAAAAGCTTAACTAAATTTTAGCAAAGGAACTAACAAAGTCTTTTAGTAGATTTATGACTGGTTGTATGACTAAATTCCAAAGAAAGAGTCAATGGATCTATGACCACTAAAGGGAAGTCTTTAGTATAGAGCCCAGGTCTTAAACTATTTCACATTTTTTATCAGTGACTTGTAGAAAGGCATAGATGGCATGCTTATCCAACTTACACATGAATGGGAGCTGAGAAGAACACAAAACATGATTGATTGCAAAGTTGACTCTAAAAAGAGGTTGAAAAGATGAATTCAGCCTAAAAAGCTGAAATAAAATAGGGATACATATGAAATTTTAAGAAATCAACTTCACAGATACAAGATGGGGAAAGCATGGTTAGATAATTGTTTATCTGAATAAAGTTCTGAAGCTTTTAGTGGACTCTAAGCCAATATAAGTCAATAACAAGCTATAAAAACTGGTATGATCTTAGGCTTCATTATAAGAAAAATGGTAACCAGAATAAAGAAGAAGCTAATCCAACTGTACTTTGCCCCAGTCAGTCCATAGCCCATATAGAGTATTATGTTCAATTCTGGGTGCCAAATTTTAAGAAGTATATTGATGTTCTTTCAAGTATCTATAGACTGGTGATTAACATTGTGAAGACTCTCAATTTCATTGCATGTGAAGATTTGTTGGAGGAACTAGGGATGTGTGACCTGGAGAGTAGTACTCTTAGTGCCTTCTTAAAAGTACATAAATAGACATTTCTTAAATACTTGCTATGTGCCAGGCACTATATTAAGTAAGGGGTATACAAATAGAATCAAAAAGAAAAAAAAAGTCTCTGCCTTCAGGGAGCTTACATTCTAATGGGGGAAGACAACACATAAAAATGGAACTGAAAATGCTGGGTACCCACTCAGGGACATGATGGTTAAGACCAGATAATCTGGAATGGTTATTTTTGAGTCCTTTCCAAAAATGGAGTTTTCACTAAGAAATCATCAATGTGAAAAAAAAAAAAAGCCTGAAGGAATGGAGTCAGGAGGCAGTCAGTGCAATGGTGCCTAAGTCCTGGGAATCAAGGCTGACTGGTCTTCAAGTATTTGGAGAACTGTCATTTGGAAGAGATATTCAATTAATTCTCTTTTGTCACAAAAGGAAGATATCATATTAATGTTTGGAAGTTCCAGAGAGGCAGATTTAGGCTCAGTAAGGAAAAATTTCCTAATAATCAGAACTGTCTAAAAGTCAAGTAGATTGTCTCAAAAGGTTATGGTTCTCCCCTTAGTAGTCTTTACACAAAAGTAGAATGATAACTTCTCATGGATGGTATAGAGAACATTATTTTTCAGGACCAAATTGGACTTAAGGTCCTTTCTAATTCTGAGATTTTGTGATTCTGGAATTATCTCTATGCATTGATTTGCTTTTTAATTAATGGTTTGCTGGAACCATCCTCATTTTTTTCCCCCCTTAACTCTTTCTGATTAATTAGATATATTTGTAAAGAGGTTTAGAGGTCTAAAAGTGGTAATAGATTTGAAATTTACTCTCTATAAAGTTTTAATTGAATGTACAGGGATAGAGTTGGCAACCCTCTTATACTGCACCTTAATCAGTTTAAATAATGAGGGTAATAAAGCCAAGGTATTTAGTTCTTTTGCATCCACTTCTAATGACTGGTAAAATGTCCAGGGCTTCATGACATAGCTTATCACTTGGGTTGCATAGAACAATTATACAGGAGTATGCCCTGGAGCAAACAATATTTGAGAAAGTAAATGTAAAGAAAGGCTTACAAGGACTTTTCTGATCCATTTTCTTTTTATTTCTGCAAATACTATTATCAGTTTTTCTTACCAATTAGGTTCAACAGCAACTAAAATGATTGTTAAACCATTTTAAGAACATGGGCCTTTTTTGTTCTACAAATGTTACATTCATACAATGTTTACCTCTTTCCCAATTGTTTCTTTCTGATTAGTTCTTTTTTGCTCTGCATTTTCCAATTTTATTCATATTGGCTTCCTCACCCCACGATCCTTCCTTCTTCTTCTGAAAGAAGTTGAACCTAAAAACAGATTAAAGAACTCATTCAAGAAAATGATATACTTCTGAAACTTTTACATTAATAAGAACTTAAGTTTGAAGGAATGCTCGTTTCAATTTAACTAACATTTACTCATTGCCTACTGTGGGCAAGATAAATAATATAAAGGTTATTAAGACATGGTCTTTGCATTTAAGGAAGTTGCAAGACATGTAACAGAGAAGGAAACACAAATCCTACAATACAATTTATACTAAAAAGTCATTTTCCAGTTTCTGAAAACAAATAGCTTTGTGATTCTTATAGAATGTTAATGTAACAAAAACAGACAAGAAGTTTTTTGCCCTTAATTCATTGCTACTTGCAGAAAGTCTCAGATGGTCAAGAGACTAGTTCAATCCCCAATTCCCATTTGTTATTGCCCACACTATTGCTTTTCTGTCTTCTTTGTCTGTCACTCTTAAACTTGGGTAAAGTTTTTATTGAAGATCATTGGAATCTTAAAACAAACTGAGTCCTCCTAGGCAAACAACTCTCCTCAATGTCTTTAACCCCCATCAGATGAGCAAAGGTGACTGAAAGAAGGGAAATGACAATTGTCCAAGGGATTGAAGGAGGAGAGCTATACTAATGGTTGGTCGAGTTAGGTGATGTTTTAATGGTTATGGAAAGCAATTCAGGTTTACTCGCATAATAGTAGATTCAGGACTTTTTGATAAAATGATTAGATGAATGGAGGCAGACCATCCAGCTCCCACAGTCCTACTCTCACCAAAACCTAAATTTACGGAAGAGCAAATAATGATGAAGAAATCCAATAAGAAACCACAGTAGAACATGATAGATGTCTGGAGAAAGTTGAATGGGGATAGAAAGGAATATACCTTTTTCTCAGCAGTACATGGCACATGTATTAGGGCACAAAAACATCATAGTCAAATGTAGAAAGGCAGAAATAGTAAATGCATCCTTCTCAGATCATGATGCAATAAAAATTGCATGTAAGAAAGAGCCAGGGAAAAGTAGAATGAAAATCAATTGGAAACTAAATAATTTCATTCTAAAGAATGAATGGGCCAAACAACCAATCATAGAAACAATCAATAACTATATCCAAGAGAATGACAAATAATGAGACAACATACCAAAATCTATGGGATGCAGCCAAAGCAGTGCTTAGGGGAAAATTTATAGCTCTAAATACTTACATGAATAAAAAAGAGAAAGAGGAGGTTAATGAATTGGGCATGCAACTTAAAAAGCTAGAAAAAGAACAAATTAGAAATCCCCAATTAGATACTAAACTAGAGATCCTGAAAATTAAAGGAGAAATTAATAAGATTAAAAGCAAAAAAAAAACACTATAGAATTAATCAATAAAACTAAGAGCTGATTTTATGAAAAAAACAATAAAATAGAAAAAAATATTGGTTAATTTGATTAAAAAAAAGAAAGAAGAAAACCAAATTACCAGTATCAAAAATGAAAAGGGTGATGTTACCACCAATGAAGTGGAAATTAAATCAATAATTAGGAATTATTTTGCCCAACTGTATGCCAATAAATTTGACAATCTAAATGAAATAGATGAATATTTACAAAAATACAAACTGCCCAGGTTGACTGAAGAGGAAATAAAATCCTTAAAAAAGCCCATATTAGAAAAAGAAATTGAACAAGCCATTAATGAACTCCCTAAGAAAAATTCCCCAGGGCCAGATGGGTTTACAGGTGAATTCTACCAAACATTTAAAGAACAATTAATTCCAATATTATACAAATTATTTGGAAATATAGGTGAAGGAGTTCTACCAAATTCGTTTTATGACACAAATATGATGGTGATACCAAAACCAGGCAAAGCAAAAACAGAGAAAGAAATTTCCCTAATGAATATTGATGCTAAAATCTTAAATAAGATATTAGCAAGGAGATTACAGCAAGTGATCACCAGGATAATACACTATGACCAGGTGGGATTTATACCAGGAATGCCGGGCTGGTTTAACATTAGGAAAACTATTAACAAAATCAACCACATCAATAAGAAAACTAACCAAAACCATATGATTATCTCAATACATGCAGAGAAAGCTTTTTTAATTATTTTTTTAATTTTTAATTTTTTTTTAGTGAGGCAATTGGGGTTAAGTGACTTGCCCAGGGTCACACAGCTAGTAAGTGTTAAGTGTCTGAGGCTGGATTTGAACTTAGGTACTCCTGACTCCAGGGCCGGTGCTCTATCCACTGCACCACCTAGCTGCCCCCAGAGAAAGCTTTTGACAAAATACAGCACCCATTCCTAATAAAAACACTACAGAGTTTAGGAATAGGTGGAGCTTTCCTTAAAATAATAAACAGTATCTACCTAAAACCATCAGCAAGCATTATATGCAATGGAGATAAATTAGAGGTCTTCCCAATAAGATCAGGGGTGAGACAGGGATGTCCATTATCACTCCTATTATTTAATATTGTACTAGAAATGTTAGCTTTAGCAATCAGAGAAGAAAAAGGAATTAAAGGAATTAGAATAGGCAAGGAGGAAACAAAACTATCACTCTTTGCAGATGATATGATGGTATACTTAAAGAATCCTAGAGAATCAACTAAAAAATTACTTGAAACAATTAACAACTTTAGCAAAGTAGCAGGATATAAAATAAATCCACATAAATCATCAGAATTTCTATACATGACCAACAAAGTCCAACAGCAAGAGATAGAAATTCCATTTAAAGTAACAGTAGATAATATAAAATACTTGGTAGTCTACTTGCCAAGACAAACCCAGGAACTCTATGAACACAACTACCAAACACTCTTCACACAAATCAAATCAGATCTAAATAATTGGAAAGATATCAATTGCTCATGGATAGGCAGAGCTAATACAGTAAAAATGACAATACTACCTAAATTAATTTACTTATTCAGTACTATACCAATCAGAATACTTAAAAATTATTTTATAGAGCTAGAAAAAATAATAACAAAATTCATCTGGAAAAACAAAAAATCAAGAATATCCAAGGAAATTATGAAAAAAATTTCACAGGAAGGTGGGTTAGCTGTACCAAACCTGGAGCTTTACTATAAAGTGGCAGTCATCAAAACTATCTGGTACTGGCTAAGAAATAGAGTGGAGGATCAATGGAATAGGTTAGGCACAGGAGACACAGTAGTAAATGACACTAGTAATGTAGTGTTTGATAAACCCAAAGACTCCAGCTTCTGGGATAGGAACTCAGTATTTGACAAAAACTGCTGGGAAAACTGAAAGATAGTATGGTAGAAATTAGGCATAGACCAACATCTTACACTTTATACTAAAATAAGGTCAAAATGGATACATGATTTAGACATAAGAGGTGATACCATAGGTAAATTAGGAGAGAAAGGAAGAGTCTACTTTTCAGATCTTTGGAAAGGAAAACAGTTTATGACCAAACAAGAGATAGAGAATATTATAAAATGCAAAATGGATGATTTTGATTACATTAAATTTAAAAAATTTTGTACAAACAGAAGCAATGCATCCAAAATTAGAAGGGAGACAGAAAGCTGGGAAACAATTTTTATGGCCAGTACTTCTGATAAAGGCCTCATTTCTAAAATATATAGGGAACTAAATCAAATTTATAAGAATCCAAGTCATTCCCCAATTGAGAAATGGTCCAAGGATATGAACAGGCAGTTTTCTGATGAAGAAACCAAAGCTATCTATTCCCATATGAAAAAATGCTCTAAATCTCTAATGATTAGAGAGATGCAAATTAAAACAACTCTGAGGTACCACCTGACACCAATCAGATTGGCTAAAGTGACAAAAAAGGAAAATAATAAATGTTGAAGAAGCTGTGGAAAAATTGGAACACTAATGCATTGTTGGTGGAGCTATGAACTGATCCAACCATTCTGGAGAGCAATTTGGAATTATGCCCAAAGGGCTATGAAGCTGTGCATACCCTTTGACCCAGCAATACCACTTTTGGGTCTTTTTCCCAAAGAGATCATGGAAAGGGAAGAGGGACCCACATGTACAAAAATATTTATAGCTGCTCTTTACGTGGTGGCAAGGAATTGGAAGTTGAGGGGATGCCCATCAATTTGGGGAATGGCTGGACAAGTTGTGGTATATGAATGTAATGGAATACTATTGTGCTGTAAGAAATGATGAGCAGGAGGAGTTCAGAGAAACCTGGAGGGTCTTGCGTGGGCTGATGATGAGTGAGATGAGCAGAACCAGAAGAACATTGTACACAGTATCATCAACATTCTGTGTTGATCTACTGTGATGGACTATATTCTACTCACCAATGCAATGGTACAGAAGAGTTCCAGGGAACTCATGATAAAAGAGGATCTCCAAATCCAGGGGAAAAAAAAGAACTGTGGAGTATAGATGCTGAATGAACCATACTATTTCTTTTGTTTTTGGTGCTGTTGTTTTTCTATTTCGAGATTTGTCGTCATTGCTCTGATTTTTCTCTTATAACATGACTAATGCAGAAATATGTTTAATGTTATTGTGTGTATATATATATATATATATAAAACCTATATCAGATTACCTGCTGTCTAGGGGAGGGGGGAGGGAGGGGAGGGAGGGAGAAAAATCTGAAATTGGAAAGCTTGTATAAACAAAAGTTGAGAACTATCTTTATGTGTAAGAGGAAAAAAATAAAATACTTTATTAAAAAAAAAGAAACTACAGTAGAAACCTCTTCCATTTTTAGAACTCCATAAAAAGTAAGTCAGAAGCTCACAGGTTATAGGAAAAGGGGACATCAGCAAAACCAGTGCCAGCACAGGCAGACAAGCTGGTAGCATCCTAGTGTTACCAGAAAAAGGCCAGACCATATGTAGGTAGCCTGGAAAATTTTAGGTATGGAAATAGCACAATTTGGGTGGGGGGCTTCCACAAGAAAGTCCTAGAGTTACCAACAATGATGTAAAGAATAAAATAAATAAAAGAGACCCATTGAAAATTTTTTTTTAATTAATTAATTTTTTTTTTTTTTTAGTGAGGCAATTGGGGTTAAGTGACTTGCCCAGGGTCACACAGCTAGTTAAGTGTTAAGTGTCTGAGGCCGGATTTGAACTCAGGTCCTCCTGAATCCAGGGCCGGTGCTCTATCCACTGCGCCACCTAGCTGCCCCAAATTTTTTAATTTATTATTTTTTTTTAGTGAGGCAATTGGGGTTAAGTGACTTGCCCAGGGTCACACAGCTAGTAAGTGTCAAGGGCCTGAGGCCAGATTTGAACTCAGGTACTCCTGACTCCAGGGCCAGTGCTCTATCCACTGTGCCACCTAGCTGCCCGAAAATTTTTGACGAGAAAAGAGAGGAGTTCGTAGGGAAGCACAGAAAAACAGGACAGCTTTGAAAGTAATACATGGAATTTATTATATATTAAAAAACAAATGGCAAGCATTTAAATAACATTTAAGATGTATTTAAATGGCAAATAAAAATATAAATGGAGGTTCATAGTTTTCATAACAATTCTCTTTTTTGGGTTCTGGTATATATGTGGAAACACTCTTTTCGGTGTTTAAGTTCAAAGTAAAAAATAATTTAAAAAACAATTTGGAATTATACCCCCAAAGTCATTAAACTTCATACCATGTGAGCCAGCAATATCACCATTAGGCTAAAACCTAAGGAGATCAAAGAAAGTGGGAAAGGACCAATGTGTACAAAAATATTTATAGTAGCATTTTTTATTATAGGAAAGAAACGAAAACAAAGAGGGTGCCTATCAATTAGGAAATGACTAAGAAAATCATGGTATATGAATATGGTGAGATATTCCTGCCATTTAAACAATGAAAGTGATGTATTACAATAAATATAGTAACTCTTGCAGGAACTGATGCAAAGTAAGCAGAACCAGGAAAAATAAATTCATACAATACTACGACATTGTAAAGGAAGGCAACTCTGAAAGACTTAATATATTTTAGCACAATGAATAGCCACAACACAAGAGAATCAATCACTCTTCCAACCTCTTGACAGAGAGATGATGGGCTAGAGGTATGGAATAAGATATACATTTTTTGAAATGGCCAAAGTAGAGATCTATTTTGGTTGACTATACTTATATGTTATAAGGGAGGATATTATTCGCTGGGGGAAGGGACAGCTAGGTGCAGTAAGTAGATAGAGCAGTAGGAATAGATTCAGGAAGACCTGAATTCAAATCCAGCCTCAGATACTTACTAGCTGTGTGACCTTGGTTGTCACTTTATCCAATTTGCCTCAGTTTTTTCATTTGTAAAGTGAACTGGAGAAGGAAATGGCAAACTGCTTCAGTTTCTTTGCAAAGAAAAATCAAAATGGAGTCTTGAATAGTAAGACATGACTGAACAAGAAGAATGGGTTTGGGAAAAGGTAATAGGGATTTTTAAAAAGAGAAAAAAAGTATTAATGAAACATTAATAAAATACACAAAAGAGAGGAGGAAGTTCAGAAAGACAGACAAGCAGGACAATATTGGAATTAAAGTGTTACATGTATTATATACTTTTAAAACTAGCTATATGTGTGTGAGCGAGATGGAGTGAGAAGAGGTAGAGATAGACTTTTCTTTGATGTTTTGCTTGTAGATGGTATAGAGTCATTTTTTTCTTTTGGATTTCTGCCTTGAGCATCCCAGTCATTCTAAAAATGTGATACATGTGGGTGTTGTAACTCCTAAAACATTGTGAAATAGTATCATACTTCAGTCAATCACTCCATTCATATCTAATCCAGCGGCTTCCTATCACTCTCAAGATCAAAAATAAAACCCTTCATTTGGCTTTTAAATTCCTTCATAATCTAACTCCCCTATCACCTCCCCAACTTCCTTCCTTCCTTCCTTCCTTCCTTCCTTCCTTCCTTCCTTCCTTCCTTCCTTCCTTCCTTCCTTCCTTCCTTCCTTCCTTCCTTCCTTCCTTCCTTCCTTCCTTCCTTCCTTCCTTCCTTCCTTCCTTCCTTCCTTCCTTCCTTCTTAAAATGCTACATGTACTCTCCCATCCATGAACAAGGCAGTCTATCTTCCCACTCTGGGAATTTTCACTTGGAGATGGGGTGGGGGTGGGGAGAAAAAGAGAGAGAGAGAGAGAGAGAGAGAGAGAGAGAGAGAGAGAGAGAGAGAGAGAGAACATCTGTATCTGTATTTTCTTTGTATGTAAAAATGATAATATTTGTTAAAATAATGATAATAATACAAGGTTATTAACTATTCAGCTCAAGAATTCTTTTCTGGATGTTATCAATAATCTTTGTTATCCTCTTACAGGAAATGTATCAATTTCCCCAGTTTTTTTCTTATTCCTTTAAAGGCACAGCATCTGTATCCAGAGTCTGTGGTCCTGCTCTTAGGAACCTGAGTCTATACATACACTGACAAAGTGATAAGAGCTCCAAGGAAAAAGTCACAGAGATTTCATTGGTGAGTTGTAATTTGTTTAATGACAGCTCAGAATGCAGGTGTACATCCCTTTATGTGTTACAGGTGTTCCTAAACAGCTGCTTGTGAAGGGAATTTCTACATGTCGACTCCTATTCTGTTACTGATTTTCATTTCAAAATTGTACTTGTATTCCTCTAGCAAAATATTGGGCCCCAGAGGAAATAAAATCATACTAATTTGGCTTATGCTTTAAAAATCACACATTTAAAGAGACAGGGGGGAACGCTTTGATAAAATTATATAACAGATATACAAAGTAACTGGAATTTTTCAGAGGTAAACTTCAATTGTGGAGAGCAGATTGGACTGAAAGCAAATTTTAAAAAAATGTTCATCATATTGTTCTGTGGATTTTAATATACCCAATTTCTCCTAAGATGAAAGAATGGAAACTTCTTCTGCTGCAAGAAGCAGTTTTCATTGCAGTGATCTTTAGTTTTGTCTGGAAAAATACTAAGCACCATTTGGTAGAATCAGGGGAACATGGATCTTAAATAGTGAATAAATTCT
Source organism: Dromiciops gliroides (assembly GCF_019393635.1). Taxonomy (NCBI): domain Eukaryota; kingdom Metazoa; phylum Chordata; class Mammalia; order Microbiotheria; family Microbiotheriidae; genus Dromiciops; species Dromiciops gliroides. Next base: position 160,896,152 of record NC_057861.1, on the reverse strand, counting down.
GTCAGTCTTAGTAGCCACATTTTGTTTCCTTCATGACAAGGGATAGTCCTAGAGAGACAGTTGTGGGAAATGAATATCAGGAAATTACTTTAAAAAGGTATCAATGGGGCCAGCTAGGTGGTGCAGTGGATAGAGTACCACCCGCCCTGGAGTCAAGAGTGCCTGAGTTCAGTTCCAGCCTCAGACACTTAACACTTACTAGCTGTATGACCCTGGGCGAGTCACTTAACCCCAGTTGCCTCACTAAAAAAAAAAAGAAAGAAAGAAAAAGAAAAAAAAGAAAAAAGTTATCAATGAAACATCAAAAAAAGAGAAAAGAATATGAGCTTCTACAATAAAACAACAATTAATCATAGACTTTAAGAGCCAGTAGGAAGCTTAGAGATAATTTACTCCAATTATATGATTTTGCATAAGAAAAATCAGAGGCCAAAAAAATTAAGTGATATGCAGAGCCTTGCTCAGGTTAATGAAATGAATGGAATTAGATCAACAGAGTCTTGAATCTAAGTCCTGTGTTTTTCCCCTCACCAGTTCCTGTGGATTCAATTATGATCTCTTTGCTGATGATTATAAAATTTAATTATCTAGCCCTAACCTCTCTGCTGACATCCAGTCTCCCATCTCTAACTGCTCATTGGATATCTCAACTGTATAGCCTATAGACACCCTAAATTCAACATGTCCAAAACTGAACTCATTATCATTCCCTATATACCATCTCCTCTTCCTATCAAAGGCACCATCTTCCCAATCACTCAAGCTCAGATCCTAGGTATCATTCTTGACTCCTCACTTCCTCCCTCTACCCCCAACCCCCACCATATCCAATTGGTTAGCAAGCCCTGATATTATTACCTTTGTAATCTATTGAGTTTATCTCTCTTCTCTCCTGACACTAGTACCACCTTGATAATGACCCTCATCAGATGGTGTCTAGACTATTGCAATAGTCTGATGGTTCAATCTAGTGACACTATACTTCTTACTGTATCTTGTATAAAATACTCCATCTATTAGCTCCACACATTTTCTCTGGATGTCTCTAATGCCTAAAATGCTCTCCTTCCTCACCTCTACCTACTGGATTTCCTGACTTCCTGCAAGTCCCAGTGAAAAAACCCATCTGCTATAGGAAGTCTTTCCCAACCCCTCTTAATTCTAGTGCTTTCCCCTTTTTAGTTATTTCCTATTTTTCTGGTATATGGCTTATTTTTTACATATTTAATGGCTTGTTGTCTCCCTCATTTGATTATGAACTCCTTGAGGGCAGGATCTGTTTTTTGCCTCTTTTTATATCCCTAACACTTAGCACAGTGCCTGGCATATAGTAGGCACATGATAAATATTTATTGACTGAGTGGTTGGTCTGCTTGCCACAAGTCTCTTTTTACTCAGTTGTCAAAGTAATCTCCCAAAAGTGCAAGTTTGACAATATCACTCCCCTACTCAATAAACTCTACTTTGTTTGGCTTTTAAAGTTGTGTCAAGACAATGGAATGTGATAGATGAGATTTAGCAGATACTCAGGGGCCCACCTGGAGATTAATTTAAACTGATTGAATTGGATAAGGTGACTGACTGCTGACTAGATTACTGACTGACTTCTAGTTAACTAGATTGTAAGCACATCTGGCTAGTACTCAAGGGTACTTAATGAATTTGAATGATACTAGCTAATCAGCTTGAAGAACCTCCCATTTCTGGGAGGGGAAGATGAAGCAGGAAGCAGAGACTGGGGACTTGCTTCTGTCTTTTTGGCTGTGTGGTGGCAGAGGACTTCAGAAGTGGGAGCTTGGGAAGATTAGGATTGCCAGGTTATAGGAAATCTGTTCTCAATCTTTTTCTTTCTTTTACTATCTTTCAATAAACCCTTAAAAATCTTTATCAGAGATTTTAGTCAGTTTCCCCCCAAAACTGGGGGGACAGATTAGATCCCACATTTAGAATTTTAAATTACACAAAGTCCTTCATAACCTAGCTCTCCTCCTACCTTTCAAGTCTTCTTATACCTTAGAACCCTCCATGTACTCCCATCCTCAAGGGAGATACTCCATCCCTGCACTCTAGGAATTTTCACTTGCTGTCCCCCATGCCTCCCTCCTCATCTCTGCCTCCTTATTTTCCCTGGCTTCCTTCAAATGCTAGATAAAATCTAACTTTCTACAGGAACCTTTTTCTGATCCCCCTTTTTTTCATTCATTCAACCACACACATATCAGGCATTTGATTTCTGTTCAGAGAATCAGGGATTTCTATGCTTTTTCCACATTTATTTTATTTTTCATTTATGGAATAAAACAAGCATTTCCATAACAGTGTAATAAAAAAGATGATTGCACATGAAACTGAAAATCTATTATGTACAACTTGCAATTAATTTTAAATATAGAATCAAGTTATTATATAAATTTCTTTTTTCCCCTTCCTTCCCCTCTACCACCCCCCCACCCCCCACCCTAGGGATGGCTACCATTAGACACAAATAGGTATGAACAGTTTTCCAATGAAGAAATCAAAACAATTTATATTGATTTATTTTTTTTAATTATTGAATAGAATTTTATTTTCCAAAATATATGTAAAAACAAATTTTAACATCAATTAAAAAAAAACCTTTATGTTCTAACTTCTCTTCCTCCTCCATTCCCACCCCCCACCCCCCCACCAGAATTCAAGTATTTCAAAATAAGTTATACACAAGTAGTCATGGAAAACATTCCCACATTAGCTAGGTTGTGAGAGAAAACAGTCAAAAACCCCCCAAACTTCAGATCGAGGAATTGTCAAAGAGGAGGAAAAAAATGGAAAAAATGTGTTTCCATCTGTTTTCAGATACTATCAGTTCTTTCTCTGTAGACGGGTTGCCATTTTCATAAGTCCTTCAGGGTTATATTGGATCGTTGCCTTGCTGAAAATAACCATATGCTTCCCAGCAGATCATCTTACACTATTGCTGTTATTTGGTATACAGTACACTTCATTCTGCTTCAGTTCATGTAGGTCTTTCCAGGTTTTTCTGATAGTATCCTGTTCATCATAACCTGTATATAGTACCTTAAACTTGACAGAGAATTTTCTTCACAATAACCCAGCAAGGTAGGTACCATACATTTTGCCATTAAAATCAATCATCATAACTATTTCCCTCCATCCTATTCCCTTCCCATACTATTTCTTATCTTCTTTTAACCTATTCCTCCTCAAAAGTGTTTTACTTCTAACTGTCCCCTCACCCGCTCTGCACTCCCTTTTTTTTCACCCGTCCTTCCTTATCCTCTTCCCCTCCTACTTACCAGTAGGATTAAATAGATTACTCCTCCCTATTGGGTGTGAATGTTATTCCCTCCAGAGCCCACTCTGATGAGATTAAGGTCTTTGAGCTAATTCTGTGTTCTAAATTTTCTTCCTTCCTCCCTCCTCAACCCTCTCTATGAAATCAAGCAATTCAATGTCATACTTGTGCAGTAATGCAGAACATCTTCACCTTCCTCAAAAGCGTTTTGCTTTTTACTGCTCTCTCCCTCAATCTGCCCTTCCCTCCTTCCCCTCCCCCCCTATTTCCCTCCCCTCCCTCAGGGCAAAAATATATTACTATACCTACTTGAGTATGTATATTAGTCCTTCTTTGAGCCAATTCTGATGATATTAAGGTTCACTCACTCCCCAGTTCCTTCCCCCTCTTCCCCTCCCCTACATAAGCTTTTTTCTTGTTTCCTTCATGTGAACTACCTCACCCCAGACCATCTGTCTTCTTCCCCCTCCCCCCATCTATTCCTCCTACACCTCAACCCTATTGTAAAGATGCCATCATGGGTTAGTTAGGTGGCACAGTGGACAATGCACCAGCCCTGGACCCAGGAGGCCCCAAGCCCAAATCTGGCCCGAGAGATAAGATACCCCACCCTGTCTGCCCCACAAAGAACAAAATATAAATGCTTTACAGATATCATCCCTTCATATTCAGTTCAGACCTGTGTCCTCTGAATTCCTTACTGAGATAGTTCTTATGAGTTTGAAGCATCATCTTCCCATGTAGGAATATAAACAGTTTGATCTTTTAATATCCCTCGTGAAGTCTTTTTCCTGTTTACCATTTTATGCTTCTCCACAATCTTGTATTTGAAAGTCAAATTTTCTATTCAGTTCAGGTCTTTTCATAGCAAATTCTTGAAAGTCCTTTTTCTAATTGAAATTCCATTTTTTCCTCTGAAAGATTATGCTAGTTTTGCTGGGTACATGATTTTTGGCTGTAGTCCCAGTTCCTTTGCCTTCTGGAATATTATATTCCATGCCCTCTGTTCCTTTAATGTAAAAGCTGCTAGATCTTGCTTTATCCATATTGGAGCTCCACAGTATTTGAATTCCTTTTTTCTAGCTGCTTGCAATATTTTCTCCTTGACCTGGGAGTTCTGGAATTTGGCTATAATTTTCCTGGAGGTTTTCCTTTTGGGATCTCTTTCAGGAGGTGATCAGTGGACTCTTTCAATTTCTATTTTAGCTTCTGCTTCTAGAATATCAGGGTAATTTTCCCTCACAATCTCTTGGAGGATGGTGTCTAAGCTTTTGTTTTTGTCATGGTTTTCAGGTAGTCCAATGATTTTCAAATTATCTCTCCTAGATGTATTTTCCAGGTCAGCTGTTTTTCCAAGGAGATATTTCACATTGCCCTCTATTTTTTCCTTCAATTGGATTTGCTTTACTGTGTCTTGGTTTCTCAGAAGGTCACTAGCTTCCATTTGTTCAATCCTAATTCTTAGGCAACTATTTGTAGCAGACAGTTTTTTAATCTCCTTTTCCATTTGGCTTTTCAAACTGTTGACTTTTTTCTCATGACTCTCCTGCATCACTCTCATTTCTCTTTCCATTCTTTCCTCTATTTCTCTACGTCTTCTTTCTATCTCTCCTACTTTCTCTTCAAAGTCCCTTTTGAGAGCTTCCATGACCTGAGACCAGTTCATATTTTTCTTGGAAGCTTTGGATGTTGGAGCTTTGACCCTGCTATTATCTTCTTCTTCTGAGATTGTATTGTGGTCTACCTTTCCCCCAAAGAAGTTTTCAATGGTCTTCTTCTTTCTCTGCCTACTCATCCTGGCTTACTATTTCTTGGCTTTTAGCTCCTTCTTAAAGTGTAGCACTGCTTCCAGGACACATTGTTCCTGCTACAGCTTGGCCCAAGGGGTGATTGGGCTTCTTCTCAGCCTGCCTGGCTTCTGAGTAATCATGGTCACTTTCTCTTTTTTCTATATTCATTTATAATGCTCTACATCATTATTGATTAGAGAGATACAAGTTAAAACCACCTTGAGATATCACTTTATACTTCTTGATTTTAATTTCTTTCCTGTATTGATTATATCCAGTTTATCTTGAATTTGGCTTGTTTATGCATAGTTATTTGCTTGATGTCTTCCTCCATTAGATTGTAATCTCCTTGATAACAGAAACCATCTTATACCTTTCCCTGTATCCTCAGTGACACAGTGTCTGGCACATAAGGATTGATCAGCTGAAGTATGAAACTATTTAGCAATGTTTTATGACACCTACATGTATCAAATTTTTTAAATGATAGAGATGCTCAAGACCCAAATCCAGAAGAAAAAAAATGACTCAGTGCCATCTATAAGCAAAACCTAAAAGAAAAAGATAGCTTGGGCACAAGTGTAACTAGAATTCCTAGAAAAGATTAAAGCAAGAGTTTTTAAAAGGCTAAAAATGATTTTATGAATGAAATGAGAGTGATAGGGGAAAAATGGAAATAGTGCTAGAGGAAACATTGGGAAAAAGTGAGAAATATGGATTAAAGAATCAGAAACAAAGAAATGACACCTTGGCACAAGAGGTACAAAGACATTAAAAACACAGAGCTCCTGATACAATTATCCTAAAAACAGCAGTAAAAGTACCCCTGGAGCAGAGGAAATTGATCAGTAAGGTCAACCATGATTCCAGAGGATTCATGATAAAAACATGTTATCTACCTCCTGACAGAAAGGTAATAAACTTAGAATACAGATTGAGATACATATTCGGGGGGAATTTGATCAATGGGTGAATTTTTTTCAATTGCCTATGAATATTTGTTATAAGGATTTTAAAAAATTATGTGAGGAGTGGATGAGGAGGTCAGAGGGAGAAAAGGTAGATTTTGATCAATTGAAAAAGTAAAGTTAAGTTGTAAAAAGAGCTTGTAGATTGAATGAACTAAGATTGGCTAACTTGGGGAAAATTATTGCAGCAGATTTCTCTGATAAAGGTCTGCTTTTCAATATATAAGGAGTTGATTCAAATTTTTAAAAAATAAGAAACTTTTTCTCAGTTGATAAATGGTCAAAGGACATACACATGTAGTTTTCAGAGGAAAAAATATTAACAATCATTAGCCATATGAAAACATGCTCCAAATTTCTAATAATTATAGAAATGAAAATTAAAGCAACTCTGAAATTTCATTTTACAACCTTGAGATTCGCAAAGTTGACAAAAATGAGAGAATGACAATGTTAGAGGAGTGGTGAGAAAGTAGACATATGAATGTATTGTTGGTGGAGCTATGTACTGGTTAAGCTATTCTGGAAAGAAATTTGGAACTATGCCCCAAAAGTTACTATCAGCACATCCTGTGACACATACAAAGATTATAACCCTTACAAAATCAAAGAAAAAGGAAAAGGACTCATATGTACAAAAATAATAGCAGCTCTTTTTGTAGTGGAAAAGAATGGGAAACTAAGATGGTGGCCATCAATTAGGAAATGGTTAGAAAAGTTATGATACACAAATGCAAAGGAATATAATTTTACCATAAGAAATGATGAAAGGGATTGTAGTCAATTAGATCTTAATCCTTATAATTATACTGTTGTCTAGCACTCATCTTTCTATCTTGTCTGTAAGAATAGCATGAAAGACTTTACCAAATGCTTTGCTAAAATCTCAATCAAAGAGATCTATGGTGTTCCCCATTTTGACCAGTTCTGGGTTATTTGTCCACCTACTATATTTATTCACCTGTATTTATTCATATTTATCCAGAAAAGAAATAAAGGTCATCTGGCATGACCTGTTTATGATGAGATCAGGTTGGTTGTTTTTGATCTCCACTGTCTTTCCTAGATATTTGCTAATCATCTCTCTTTATAGTATACAATTATTCTATAATAAAAGTCAAGCTCAATAGTGTTTAGCTTGCAGATTCCATTCTTTTTACCTCTGTCAAACTGGGACATTTTTTCTGCTGCCCTACATAACCTATCTCTGCTCTCCAGGATCTTCGGTGGTCATTTGGTGATGGCTCAGAAATCTACTCTTTTCTGAAACTCAGAACATAGTTGATCCATGCCATGTAATTTTTAGTCATAAGGGGCAGCTTGGTATATTCTCTTATTATCTCCCTACTATTTTTGGGTATCAACTCATTAATTATACATTTTTGTTCCAGCCTCCCCAAGGCAGAGGTTATTCTTTTTGGCAGAGACAACAGAAGAAAAATACAAATTGAGGAAGCAGTCAAAAGAATTTTAGTTCATGAGATTCTACATATTCTTTCTTGGAACTCTTTGAAATTTGTTGTATCAAAATCTAATGTATGTCAGACTATGTCTAGTTTTCCTCCCCCACCCCCTCCTTTAAATCTAAGCTGGAATGGTCACTTCTTTACAAAAGTTCCAATAATTTCCACCCACAGCAACCAGTTCCTCTCTGCTGCTAAGAATCAGATGTTGTTATTTAATCACGTGACCCCATCTGGGGTTTTCTTGGCAAAGATACTAGAAATAGTATGGTTTGCCATTTCCTTCTCCAGCTGAGGCAAATAGGATTAAGCGCCTTTCCCAGGGTCATACTGCTACTAAGTGTCTGAGGCCAGATTTGAACTCATGAAAATGAATCTCCCTGACTCCAGGCCCAGTATTCTACCAGTATTCTATCCATTGCAACACCTAGCTGCCCCTAAGATATAACATATAATTTTCCCTAGTTGGTTCCTCCTACTTTTTTTTTTCTGGGCAGTGAGGGTTAAGTGACTGGCCCAGGATCACATAGTGTCAAGTGTCTGAGGCTGGATTTGAACTCAGGTCCTCCTGAATCCAGGGCCGGTGCTTTATCCACTGCACCACCTAGCTGCCCTCCTCCTACTTTTTAACTATCATTCAGGAAAGTATAGAAATTATTAACGACTCTTTTTTTTTCAAAGAGAAAGAGAGAGAGAGAGAGAGAGAGAGAGAGAATGAATTATCCAGAAGATGTATGGATAAATAAAATCTACAATGAACTAAAAAATACCTTGCAAAGTCAACATGATGGGACACATGGCAGTAAGTTCTGCAACTGGGGAGGTTGAGATTAGAGGATCACTTGAGCTAAGCTGTTCTGAGCTGCAATAGAAAAAAGCCAATTAAGTATTTACGTTAAGCTCAGCACCAAGATGGTGAGCCCCCAGGAGCAGGTCAGTCACCAAGCATCCTAAAGAAGGGTGAACTGGTCCTGGTCAGAGATGGAGCAGATCCAAGTTTTCATGATGATTAGCAGTGGGATTGACACTTCCAGCCTGGGAGAGATATGGAGACTCAGCCTCAAAAAACAAAATTAATACTTATACTTAGTATTAGTACATAATACTTGGTGACAATACAGAAAATACATAGAGAAAGATGGCCAAAAAATGTGGAAAAATGGTTCAGGAATAAGAAGTACAAACCCCTTTATATATCTTTAAATTCTAAAAATCATAGTCTTTCCATTGCCCTTGAAGGACACCCATCCTCACTGGGGCAGTAGAGGAAGTTAACTAAGTTTTAGGGACCTGATTAATCAGTGGGAATAGGAGTTGGGATAAAGAGATTATATGAGTTATTTCAAGTCCTACACAATCTGACTCTGAGCTACCTTTCCAGACTTATTATACATCAGTACCATTCATGAATTCCAAATGTCAACCAATCTAGTTTACAACAATCTAGTTTTTCAATAATCTAGTTTTGTTCCTTGAATTCCACATGCTATTTCCTCAGTTGCTAAGAAATTTCCCCCTATGCCTGGATAACACTACTTCCTTATCTTCTAGAACTCTTCTCTTTCTTCAAGACCCAGCTTATATGTCACCTCTTCCATGAAGTCTTCCCTGGAAGACCTGAAAGTGTCCATTCCCTTTTCAATTTTTCCCAGATCACTTTCTCTGGATCCCTATTTATCACACTGCACTTTGTATTATACCTGAGTAGATATCATAGGATTATAGATTCAGAGCTGTAAGGAACCTTAGAGACCCTGTGGCTCATCCCTGTCATTTTACAGATGAGAAAACAGACCCAGACTTAAGTGACTTACTTGGCTAATGAAACATTTTTGTTGTTTAGTCATTTTGTTGTTTAGTAATGTCCAACTCTTTGTGATCTCAAATGGGATTTTCTTGGAAAAGACATTGGAATGGTTTGCCATTTCGTTCTCTAGATCATCGTACAGGAGAGAAAACTCAGGCAAACAGGGTGAAATGACTTGCTTAGGGTCACACAGCTAGTAAGAGTCTGAGGACAGATTTGAACTCACAAAGGAGAGTCTTCCTGATTCTAGGCCTGGCACTCTATTGTGCCACCTAGCTGCCCTAGCTGACACATTAAAAAGTAACATTTCCAGGGTTTGGACCCAGGTTTACTCACTCACTCAAAATCCAGTTTTCATTTTACTTTAACACAATGCTTCTCACTTATTCCCCAGAAGACTTCTCTTGAAGACAAGGATTAATTTTATTTTTACAGTACCCAGCACCTGTCTTAGGTACAATGCTTACTGAATTAAATTGCTTTTGCAAGTCATGAGACCTAGCTCAAAAAATCCCTACATTCTTTAGCCTGTATCTATAAAAAGAAAGTGTAGTATAGTAAAACAAATAGTCACCTGAACATAAAATGTTTGGTGTTCTAATTCAGAATTTACTACTACACTGCTTTGTGATGTATGGTTTTGTTTCTTTGGCTTTCAGTTTTCTCACCATCAAATAAGAGAGAAATATAACATAGGGGATCTCTATGGATTCTTTCAACTCTAAAATTCATTCATTCTTTTTTGGCACACTCAAGTACAATTGCATGCAAATTATCTTGAATACTTTTATGAAAAAATACTGAATTTAGTTGCTTTTTATTCCTTTGGTTTTTGAAGTTCATCACATATTAGTTTTCTGTCTTTAATCATGTTACAACTAAGGTTAGGATTCCACAATTAGTTTTCAGCTTATCCTCAAATTTGAAAACTAATTGTTAGTTTAAGCAAACTATTTTGATTAGAGGTGTTACCAAACTCAATTGTTGGTTGAACTCTGTTTCCTGGCATATAGAAAATATAGGATACTTGGTATTGTCGTAAAAGAGAAGAACAATTAGAAAATCTAATAGCTATGTTCCTGTTTATACTTCTAAGATAACAACAATTGCTTGTTTAAGTAAATATATTTTGCTTGACTTAAAAGTGTAAACAAATACATTATTTTTTCTTCTGGGATGGGATACCTCCCTATGAAACAAAGAGCTTCAGGAATTCAAACATTTGTGTAAAATGAAAGCAATTTTACATAACAGTGGAAGCTATGCTATAAATATTAAACAAATAATTAGAATTTATTCTAGAACTATAAACAGAAACATGATCTGTGAATTTCAGTATTTTCTCTGAAGGGATATTATCAACATTTGGTCTCTTGGAGGTAACCTATCTTCCTTTCCTATTCTTTCTCATTTTTTTAAATGTATAAATAAGTATGTACATATAAGCATATTGCATATGTGGCCTTTGGTTAAATTGTTTGCCTTGTATGTTAAGTAAGGTGAGTTAGTTTATTTGATTAGCACTAACTAAGGCTGTCATGTGGCTGATCCCTGAGAGGATCAGTTAGCTTTGCACCTTTCTATTCCTCCAGACTATGGCCTTAACAAAAAACAGATATCTTTTAAGTATGGGGCATTAGTTGCAAGAGGAAGTACATAAGAGAATACTGATACATTAAAAGGACAGCATATCATACTTTAAATATGTAAACACACATACACACATTTAGAATCTTTCACTGCTCCTCTGTTAAGACTTGATTTTGAGTGTATATAGAGGGGTGGAGGTTTTACAGTAGAAATCATTGCCTTAATTTTATATATATTGTATATATCCAGTATGTATAATTTTTGTATGTTTTCTCCTCCCTTAAAATGCAAGCTTCTTTGTCAGTCATCAAAACTATTTGGTACTAGCTAAGAAATAGAGTGGAGGATCAATGGAATAGGTTAGACACAGGAGATACATCAGTAAATGACTTAAGTAATCTACTGTTTGATCAACCCAAAGACTCCAGTTTCTGGGATAGGAACTCAGTATTTGACAAACACTGATGGGAAAACTGGAAGACAGTATGGCAGGAACTAAGTATAGACCAACATCTTACACCTTATAATAAAATAAGGTCAAAATGGATACATTATTTAGACATAAAAGGTGATACCATAGGTAAATTAGGAGAGGAAGGAATAGTTTACCTCTCAGATCTTTGGAAAGGAGAACAGTTTATGACCAAACAAGAGATAGAGAATATTATGAAATGCAAAATGGATGATTTTGATTACATTAAATTAAAAAGGTTTTGCACAGACAGAAGCAATGCATCCAAAATTAGAAGGGAGGCAGAAAGCTGGGAAACAATTTTTATAGCTAGTACTTCTGATAAAGACTTCATTTCTAAAATATATCGGGAACTAAATCAAATTTATAAGAATCCAAGTCATTCCCTAATTGAGAAATGGTCAAAGGATATGAACAGGTAGTTTTCTGATGAAGAAATCAAAGCTATTGCCATATGAAAAAATGCTCCAAATCACTATTGATTAGAGAAATGCAAATTAAAACCCTGGGGTACCACCTGACACCTATCAGATTGGCTAATATGACAAAAAAGGAAAATAATAAATGTTGAAGAAGCTGTGGAAAAATTGGAACACTAATGCATTGTTGGTGGAGCTGTGAAATTATCCAACCATTCTGGAGAGCAATTTGGAACTATGCCCAAAGGGCTATAAAGCTGTGCACACCCTTTGACCCAGCAATACCACTATTAGGTTTTTTTTTTTTTTGGTGAGGCAATTGGGGTTAAATGACTTGCCCAGAGTCACACAGCTAGTAAGTGTTAAGTGTCTGAGGCTGGATTTGAACTCAGGTCCTCCTAACTCCAGGGCAGGTGCTCTATCCATTGTACCACCTAGTTGCCCCCTCCCTTTTCTCTTTTTTTAACCACTATTAGGTCTTTTCCCCAAAGAGATCATAACAAAGGGAAAAGGACCCACATGTACAAAAATATTTATAGCTGCTCTTTTTGTGGTGGCAAGGAATTGGAAATTGAGGGGTTGCCCATCAATTGGGGAATGGCTGAACAAGTCGTGATGTATGAATGTAATGGAATACTATTGTGCCGTAAGAAACTATGAGCAGACAGATTTCAGAGAAACCTGGAAGGACTTGCATGAACTGATGATAAGTGAGATGAGCAGAACCAGGAGAACATTGTACGCAATATCATCAACATTACATGTTGATCAACTGTGATAGACTTGATTTTTCTCAGCAATGTAATGGTACAAGATAGTTCCAAAGGACTCATCATGGAAAATGGTCTCCAAATGCAGGAAAAAAAAAGAACTGTGGAATCTGGATGCAGATTGAACCATACTATTTCTTTTGTTTTTGGTGCTGTTGTTTTTCTTTTTTGAGATTTTTCCTTTTTACTCTGATTCTTCTTTCACAGCAAGACTAATGCAGAAATTAGTTTAATGTGATTGTACATATATAACCTATATCAGATTACTTGCTGTCTTTAGGAGGGAGAGGGCGGGGAGGAAGGAAGAAAAATTTGAAACTAGAAATCTTATAAAAACAGATGTTGAAAACTATCTCTACATATAACTGGAAAATAATAAAATACTTTTACAATTAAAAAAATGCAAGCTTCTTGAGGGAGGACCATGTTTTTGCCTTTTTTCTCCTCTTCCCACTACTTAGCACAGTCCCTTGCATATAGTAAATTTAATAAATACTGGCTGACTATCTAAAGAAATCTATTCCTTTTAGTGGAGCTGAAGAGCCAGATAAAGTTGGGTCTTTATGACATAGCAGGGCAAACCAGATCCAACATGCAATTCCATGAGTCTCTGTTGTCCTGCCCCGGCTTCATGGCTCCACAAATGACAGGGACCCAAGGAGCAGATCTTGGAGCTTTCAGAGCCATCTGCCTATGCTAGAGCATGGTGTGGCATTTCTTAATAGGACTTGTAATCCTCGACTGACAAATAGAACAACGAATGCCTTTTAAAGGCAGAATCATGGAAAACTCAATGAAAGTGCTGCTCAGAGACAATCAAGACAAGGGCTTTAAAAAAAAAATAAGAAGCCTGATCATATTGCCCAGGTTCCCTCATACCTATTCTCCACTCCATTTATTACTTGCCATTTCATTTTAGGAATAGAGGCTATTCTGCAAGCAGCTGTTTGGAGGGACACACATATTGTTTTAAGTTTGGTTAGGATTTAGACTGGTATGACTGATATTTTCACTAATGTTAGTATTTAATTGAAAATAGTTTATTGGCAAGAGGTAATCCAAGTTATTTTTTCCTAGTTAAGAGACATGCCAAAAGCTATAATTTGGCCATTTTTTACATGAACCAAAATAGATTTTGGCTTCAAGATGGGGGGAAGGGCAAAAACTTTATTCCCTTTCAGAACTGGCTTGACAGTTTAATAAACCAAGCTAACAGAAAAGAGGAGAAAGACATTTAATAGGTGGAAAAAATCCTCTATTAAAGTTCTGTGATGCTTTCATAAACCTGACTGGGGACAGCTGTCTGAAGTGACCTGAATTTCTTTGGTTATGATTCTCTTTGGATAGCATTATTCATACTCATCTGACCTTCAAACTGTTGATAAATTGGTGTTCTGTGGTAACCAGAAAGCCGGGAACAGGGAATGGATTGTGGAGCAGAAAAAGGACTCTAGAAATCACCAAATCCATTAAGTGAAGGTTTATGTGGACAGAGTGGCTGCTCCATTTCCTAGATAAGAACCAAATAGACAGAGAGAAAATGTCAAAGCTTGCTGGACTGTTGTTACATTCTCTGTTGCCTCCTATACACTGACTATAAACATTATCGATAGTTCTCTTCAACCATCCTGGGCAGTTGTTGGGAATAGGCAGGGAATAAATTTATCTATTAGTTCTTGTATAAGTGCTACCTTTCATGTCCATCATTTGTTCATTCATCAAGTAAATACTGAGGACCTACTATGTGCCTTGCTTTGTGCTCAAATGTTAGGGGGATATACAGATAAATAAAACACTTTTCCTGACTTCAAGAGCATTTCATTCTACTTAAGTAAACAGTATAAGTACATTAAAAGTTAAATAATGGGGGCAGCTAGGTGGCGCAGTGGATAGAGCACCGGCCCTGGATTCAGGAGGATCTGAGTTAAAATCTGACCTCAGACAATTGACACTTACTAGCTGTGTGACCCTGGGCAAATCACTTAACCCCCATTGCCCCACAAAAATAAAAACAAACAAAAAAAAACCCTATAAAAAAACAAAAACAAAAGTTAAATAATAATTCAAGACTGCAATGCATCTAGGTTCAATTAAGTACAATATGGGTGCAACAGACTACATATATATGCATATGCATGTTTATATATGTGTATACACACACACACACGCACACACACACACACACACACACACACTAGATTGGATAGGGGAGAGATTGGAGAAAGGGAGACCAATTAAGAGAGTATGGAAGGAAGCCACTGGGCTTCTATTTTTCAAATCAAAGGCTACCTTGGGGAAGATGGCTCAGGACAAAAATATCTATTTCTCTGGAAATGGTAGGAGGTGACTCAGGAAGGCACTTTCCCTCTGGAATAGAATTAATGGTAGTACTATATAAGGCTAGGAAGCTTTGCTGTTACTGTCATCATCTCTATCACAAAAAAAAAAAAAAACAAACAAAACCCAAACAAACAAAAAAACAAACAAACCCACAAGCCAAACAAAAGTCTATATTTATCAAGTACCTATTTATATAGACTTTGTATTGGGCCCAGTACAGAGATTTAGGTGTTATTTCATGTAGCTTGGAATCATTGGTATCCATCCAGGCTTTCAGTGTTACATGGCTGAGCCAATATTTGAGGGATACAGTTTAGTATCCATGATATTGCTTTCTGGGTTCAAATTATGCTTTTTTTTTTTTTTACTAACTTACTACACATTATTTTTTTTTTAGTGAGGCAATGGGTGTTAAGTGACTTGCCCAGGGTCACACAGCTAGTAAGTATTAAGTGTCTGAGGTTGGATTTGAACTCAGGTACTCCTGGCTCCAGGGCCACTGCTCTATCCACTGCACCACCTAGCTGCCCCCTACTCATTCTTATATAAGATATTTTCTCAGTTTTCACCCTGGTGAAATGGAACAATCATAATACTTTCTACTTTTCTACATCAATCAAATAAAGGCACATTGTGGGCAATAATGAGATGATGTCTGTGAAGTGTTTGGAGTTCTTAGTATAAAGGCACTCTATAAACACAAAACATTATTATTCTCAGTAATCCCAGGGTTTTATAATTTTTCAGAAACTTGCCATAAAGTACAGAGAGTACTTTTTATCAAAAGAGCTTTTTATTCTAATTAAATGAATCAAAAATGTTCAATTAAAGAGCCCAGCCAATAAAGTGCTACACTTTCCAATGAAAATGCTTTATGTTTCTACATGAATAAGAGGGTTTGGTGAGTGAGTGGGTGGCCCACAACTTGGGGCTCCTCACTTTGTGTACTAAAGGACTGGAGTCAGCATTTTATCTAAGCTGTGCTTATATAGGAAGGGTTTTTGATGGAGGAAGAGGGAGGGAATCAAGGTTAACTACTTTATTCCTGCAAAAGAGCCAAGATTTTCCTAATCTTTGCAACCTTCCTGGAAAACATTAGAGCCTCTTATTATGCATTTAGGTTGCCTAGTAAATAGTACCTTGCCTACAGCCTATTACAATTTCTAGTGGGACATCTCTTACTTAAATCTATTAATGGATCTGTGGTCTTATTAATACAAGTCCTTTCTCCATTAGCATAGATTATACCCTCTGCAGACCTCACCATCTTATGTGATTTCTGTCCATTTATTTCCACAATTCTTCCATAGCTGACCCACCTAATGTGTTGGAGACTTTCTTTTGACTAGTTTAACGTCTTGGAAGTATCTCCCAATATAGTATCTGGTATGGTTTGTTATATACTGTTTCTCATTCTAGCTGTATGACTAGCCTGCCTCATTTAGTGGTCCAGCATTTCCTGGATGATGCCTCTTATGCCATTTCTCACTTGCAAGTCATTTTTGGTAGCATGCTGCCACCCAGCATGGATCTTTCCACTGTCCTCTAAGTTGCTTGCCATTTTTATTATTCTGAAATGGTGTCACAGTCATATAGCATTACTAGAAGAACAATGAAAGAGATAAACTTTTGCTTCAGTGAACAATTTGGGATCATTGAAGGTTAGCTGACTTTCTCAAGGTCATACAGCCAATATGCATTAGAAGAAAGACCTGAACTTAAATCTTCTTGATTCACAGGTCAGCTCTCTATTCACTACTCCATGATGCCTCCTAAGGATTCTGGTATATTATATACACTATACATATTTAGTAGAAATGAATATATGGTCTTATTTGTTAGCTATGTGGCAGTCAAATTTTGTGTGTGGATAGACACAGAGAAGGACACAGAAACACACACACACACGCACACAGAGAACCTAAGACTGTAGGAATCCTGCTATCAGGAGGGATAAAGTCCCAAATGATCTGAGGATGGTGATGGATGCTGAAGAGACAATAAAAGATTTTTCTAAATGCTATTTAAAGGACAAAAGAAAGATTTTAAAAGTGTAGGCACATTGTTTAGAGTGAAACAGGATGAAGATAATGGTTATAAGCTCTAGCTTCTATTTTCATTAACAAATTCAAAAGTTGGTATAGGAGAGGACTACATTGTAAGAATGTAACAGAAAAATAAGCTTTAGGGGTAAGTAATGAGAGGCCAAAGTCTTATAAGGTATATAAAAGTTTAACACCTTTATATCATAAATACATTCTTCAAAAAAAATTGAGACCTAATGGGCATGGCTAGCACATAATAGCACAAACAGTGAAATTGGTTATATTTTAAGATAGAAAGTGACCTATTACTGTTATGGATTTCTGAATTGGCTGTCTCTATGCAATTGGATGATCATCTTATCAGAGCAAAGATCAAAATCTGTCCAAAACTAGAGGAAAAAAAAACTGAAAAGGTGATATTGTACATTAAACCAACTCCAACTTGACCTATTTAAATGAGCTGTTGATGCTGAAAATGGGAAATGGATAAAAGAACAGAAATTGTATGGACCATTAAGGGAGATAGGAACTGGATCTGTGATGTCATTGAAATAGGGAATTCCTTGGTAAGAAAACTTCCTCTGACAATGCAGGTCTATACCTAATTTTAAACTTAATCTTCAAAGAATTGATCATAGCATTGTGAAGCTACATGACTTACACAGAGAGGTGGGACTTGAACTCAGGTCTTTCTGGCTCCAAGACAAGCTGTCTGTCTACTATGGGACACTGTCTTTCACAGAATTTGGGTTCTAATTTTATCTCTGACACAGATTACCTGTGTGATCTTGGCTATGTCACTTAGGCACCTTAGTCCTCAGTTTCTTCATTTATAAAATGTACTAGATTGCCTGTGAGCTCTAAGATCCTATCAAGGAACCAGTGAAAATCAATTATCTTAATGAAGAGACCAAAAGAACCACTAATCTAGTAAACAAAAAAACAAACTTTTGATCTCCTTACAAAGCAGAGATGTGTAAGTCAAAGGGAACAGTGCTTTAGAATATAAACTAATTTGTAGAAATTTGGTAGAAAATTATGAACAATATAATATCATTTTAAAAAGAGAAAGAGCAAAGAAAAAATTGAAACAAAATTTGTCAAGAGGCCCAACTCAGAAAAGTCATTCCCTTTTTGTCAAGGGCAGTGGAATCAACACATTAGGGGTATTTACATTATATTCCTGGATGTACTGATGAAAGAAGTGAAAATGATATTGAAGAAAACAAAAATGGGGAAAGTCATTGAACTATACTGAACAGACATAAAGGAATTTCATGGTGGAAATGACACAGTTTTGAGAGCATAGAGGAATCAATTTCTTAAGATTTGTGCAAGAAGGAAAAAATACTGAAGCCATGAAGAAAAATCTTTGACTTTTTGATTATCATCCATCCACCCCCCACAAAGTGATTGAAAGAATATCTGGAGGCCCATATGCTTTTTCCCCAATCTATTTATTGTTATTCTCATTTGCATGAGAATAATCTCATATCAATCAATGCATTCTTTTGGGGGGGGGCAATGGGGGTTAAGTGATTTGCCCAGGGTCACACAGCTGGTAAGTGTCAAGTGTCTGAGGCCAGATTTGAGCTCAGGTACTCCTGAATCCAGGGCCGGTGCTTTATCCACTGTGCCACCTAGCCATCCCCCTAATCAATGCATTCTTTTTGTTTGTTTGTTTGTTTGGGTTTTTTTGCGGGGCAATGGGGGTTAAGTGACTTGCCCAGGGTCACACAGCTAGTAAGTGTTAAGTGTCTGAGGCTGGATTTGAACTCGGGTACTCCTGAATCCAGGGCCAGCGCTTTAACCACTGCGCCATCTAGCTGCCCCCATCAATGCATTCTTGATGAGGATATTAGCAAGGAAAGGGTGAGTTTATTAAGCAATATCACTTAGTCACTCACATCTTTTCAATCATTGAATTTATTTAAAGGTGAAGAAAATAAAAAATCCTACTGTGCTTACTGTTTGTTTATTTTAAAAAATATTTGAGTATAGTAAAATATTACCTTAAAGGTTTTCTCAAATAACTTCTACTATGCCTCCTTCAGAATCATGCAAAATGCCCTGAAAAATTGAACAGCAGAGATAACTTCATTTGACAACTCTTTGATGATTAACACCAAGCAAAGCATAAAATAGAATGTCATCTGGTCACCAAAGATACTTGCTAATGCCGAAGAGGAGTACAATGTAGAGTCTGAATTGAAGAAACATTCCCTATAAAAATCTACTTCATCAATTTACTCCTTTTTGAGACATGTTTTCCTAAGCACATTAAACCCTGAAACATCAACCTGCTAGATAAGATCTATTATCACTTAGATGTGCTTGACCTAACTATCCACATAGGTGAAAAAATAAATAAGTGGATGAAAAATTACTATTATCTAGACCAGAGGTGTCAGACAGCTACTGAACCAGATGAAAATACAACTGGAAAATATTTAACAAAATAAATAAAATACACTAGAACATAGATAACATTAATATGTGTTTTTCTAAGTCAATATAAAGCCAACAGGGATCTTGATATATAGTGTAGTGGCCTCTGTGGCTCTTTGAGTTTGATACCACTCATCTAAATAATGATACCCAGTTAGAGAATTTCATAACTGATTATTTGTCCATCAGTGTATATATTTGGGTTAGTGCCTGCAAAAGAACAATGATCTTGGCCCAAGATCAGATGTGAGGAGCGTGGGCTGGATTGCCTTTGAAGACTGCACAGTTCTTTAATGACCCTCAAATTTCTACTTTGTAGCACCAATATGGTTTTCTTTTTTACATAGATAATCTTTTCACTTTAAACAAATGGATGGTAAACATGGACAAATCCTTCAGTAGTTTTTAACCAAGTTATAAATGAAATTAGCAACTGTATGTGTGTTCACTCATCATCTCTGAATACAGAATGACCTATTATTACCTAGGAAATAGAACTTGCCTAGGTATTGAAATTTACCTAGGCCAGTTCCTAATTTAAAAGTACACAATAGTGATAGCTTAGAACACTGTGGCTTTTATAATTTAAGACAATTTGAGAAAAATAAATGCATGCTTTCTCCAGAGTCATCATTCAGTATCAAAAATATTTCAGTTTTATTTACCTTTATCTAAGAGTAATTTGGGCAGCTAGGGGGTGCAGACAATAGAGCACCTGGTCTGGAGTCAAGAGGACTAATCTTCCTGTATTCAAATCTGACTTCAGAAACTTACTACTAACTGTGTGACTCGTGGCAAGTCACTTAACCCTGCTTGCCTCAGTTTCCTCATCTGTAAAATAAGCTGGAAAAAGAAATGGCAAACCACTCTAGTATCTTTGTCAAGAAAACACCAAATTGGGGCACAAAGAGTTGGACATGACTGAAACAATTCAACAATAAAAAGGGTAAAATTAATCCTTTCTACACCTAGATGATTTTTTTTTTGGTTTTCAGAAGTTCCAAAGCAATTTTTTTTCCCTAAATTTAGTCTGAATCTATACCAGTTGAGTATCCACAACTAGGCAATAATGCAAAATATGTCAGCATACTGACTAAAGTGCATGGTTTGGTTTTTTTGTTTATTTTTGTTTGTTTTTGTTTTTGTTTGGGCAATGAGGGTTAAGTGACTTGTCCAAGGTCACACAGCTAGTAAGTGTCAAGTGTCTGAGGCTGGATTTGAACTCAGGTACTCCTGAATTAGGGGCCAGTGCTCTATCCACTGCGCCACCTAGCTGCCCTTTAAAGTGCATGTTTTAACAAAAAGAGATTAATATAAAATATTCACCAATGTCATTCTTAGAAATTTTGCCATAGTTCTTCTTAGTCAAGACCTGATTGGTTCCTTGAGTATTTATTATATTCACTATGTAAATACAAACATTAATGGATGGCTTCAAGGTGTTTCTCAATTTTTACTTCTAGCTTCCTAAAATGTCAATTATCTTTCCAATTTCAAGCATTTTTTTCTTCTCATGATTTCATTTCATTTGCATTATGAATTTTATCATCTTCTTCAAGTTGCATATATACCTGCTTTTGAGATGACAAAATTTTCCACTCTTCATTTAAAAGCTTCATAATTTTCTATGGTGAAATCACTTTTGCTTCCTTAAAGGGTTCTGAAATAAAAATATTTTTAACCTGAGCAACATTTTCTGGTCTTTCCAAAAACTCTTCTCTCTCTATTTTCTTTGTTATTTCCTTTCTAGCCTCTTTTTTTCTTTCTAGCCTTTTTTTGAGGCTTCTATTCTTTCAAATTTCTTTTCTCATTATGACTGAGTTCTACTTTATATTTAGGGTCCTCTCCTTTGTATGTTTTAAAACATACTTTGGTAGAATCTTCATAGACTTTCTTCTTTGATTTCTGGAAGCTCTTTCTGAGCTTCAGGAAGCTTCTTAATTATCTCTGTGCTTTTCAAATCTGGATTTTGTTATTTAAATTTGGGGTGATGTTCCATGGTAAAAGGAGTCTATGGAGATCAAGGCTTCTTTGGAGCATTAGATGGCATATAGTCTACTGTAAACTACTTCACTGTACAGATAGAACTTGGCAGAGGTTGCCCAGTGTCTTCAATACTTCCCAGCTCCCACAGAGCAGCATCACCACTGCCCTCACCATCACAGCCCCTGTCCTAGCCTCTACCCTGTCCTTTTTCAATCCACTGAGGGAGTGAAAGGGGTGAGTTTGTAGCGAGTTTGTATTGGTTTGTGAGGAATTTCCAGTCCCCACTACACCAACACCAATGTATTTTCTTTTTTAAAAAATGACATATGTTCTTTTATTTTCTTTTTTAAAATAACAAATATTTTCATTTAAAGTTTTGAGTTCCAAGTTGTTTCCCTCCTTGCCTCCCTCCCCTCTCCTCTCCCTGAAGTGGTAAGCAGATATAGGTTATACATGTGAAATTATGTAAAACATTATCATATTAGTCATATTGTATAACAAAACTTGAATAAAAGGAAAGAAATGAAAGAAAGTGAAAAATTGTATGCTTCAGTCTGTGTTCGATCAATATCAGTTCTTTCTTTGGTGGTGGATAGTATGCTTTATCATTAGTCCTTTGAGATTGTCTTGGATCATTGTTTTGCTGATAATAGTTAAGTCATTCACAGTTCTTCATCAAACAATACTGCTGTCACAATGTTCTTTCTCCTGGTTCTGCTCACTTCACTATACATCAGTTCACACAAATCTTTCCAGGCCTTTCTGAAATCATCCTGCTTGTCATTTCTTATAGAATAATAACATTTTATCACAATCATATACCACAGCTTGTTTAGCCATTCCCCAGTTGATGGACATTCCTTTGATTTCCAATTCTTAGCCCCCACAGAGTTGTTATATTGCCAATATATTTTGAAGAGAGAGAGAGGCAATGTGGCATAGTAGACACAGAGCTGAACTTGAAATCAGGAAGAATTAGGTCCCGACTCTGAAATATACTACCTGTCTTATTATAGGTAAGTCACTTAATTAGTTCCCTAGGAATTTCCATATTGGAAGTTTCTTATACTGATGAAATCAGTGATCAGATCCTGTATCCCCAGCTCAACTTTTTTTTCCCCTAGTAATGTTAAATGGCTATAAATTATGGGATGCTACAATCTTCAAAGGGCAGCTGGAGTCAGGAAAACTCATCTCCCTGAGTTCAGATCTGGCTTTAGACATGTTAACAGTTGTTTGATGCTGGGAAAGTCATTCAACCTTGTTTGCCTCATTTTCCCCATCTATAAAATGATCTGGAGAAGGAAATGGTGAATTAGTTCAGTATCTTTGCCAAAAAAAACCCAACCCAAACGGGGTCATAAGGAGTCAGAAATGACTTAACAACAACAACAACAATTTTCAAATGGCTAATATTGAGGATCACCCTGGACTATGGAGAAATCATGAATATACATATTAAAATATAGAATTATGTCAGAGAAACAGTGTAAAGGATGTCATAAGAGTTATTTATGACTAGAAAAAAAGAATAGTTATATCATGAATGCCAAACATTACCAATGGAGAACCCAAGTGTTCCATTCCTATCTACCCAATATCAAGAACACTTGAAATTGATGAGACCACTGAACTGTTAGAGTATTTTTCTAACATAGAGAATAATCTTAGGACTAAGAAATCTAGAACAAAGCTATTATGATGGAATTGAAATCCAGGAGTAATTGTTGCTCATCCTTCATTTTCTTTCTTTCTTTCTTTCTTTCTTTCTTTCTTTCTTTCTTTCTTTCTTTCTTTCTTTCTTTCTTTCTTTCTTTCTTTCTTTCTTTCTTTCTTTCTTTCTTTCTTTTAGTGAGGCAATTGGGGTTAAGTGACTTGCCCAGGGTCACACAGCTAGTAAGTGTTAAGTGTCTGAGGCTGGATCTGAACTCAGGTACTCCTCCAGGGCCCATGCTCTATCCACTGTGCCACCTAGCTGCCCTCATCCTTCATTTTCAAGGAGTACCAATGGCATCATGGAGTGATGTCTTGACTTACACATGAATTGGATTTAAGTACAAAACCATCAGCCTCACTCTCTCTTGCAGAGTCATTGAAATCCAGTGGCAAGACAAAAATAATGAAGACTGGCTATGGCTGGAGGTTCAGTAGATGACCTCGATGTCTTTGATGTCTGACCTAGCTCTAAGCACTCCACAGACCTTGCTTCACTCGCTTTCATGGCCTTTGGAACAAATTGTATTCATCTGCTCATTCTCATGGGGAAAGTCTTCACGTGTGGGATAGACATCTCCCTAATTCATCAATAGGTTTGAGACCCATCAGTTACCTTCAACCTGGTTTAGCCCATCTTCCAAAACAGTTTTATCAGGGTGAAGCTGCTTTGATGATGATAGAACACCTAGCTGCCCTCAATGAGTTCGAGTCACCAGACCCAGAAGATATATATCCTTTGGTGTTAGAAAACATGGCAGATGTGATTACTGAGCTATTTTGAGTGCTTTAACAAGTCAAGAAGAATGAGAAGAGGTGGTGCATTTTTGAAACTGGGAAAATGTACTATTTTTCAAAAAAGCATAATAAAATCTGGCACAAGGGACTTTAGAGATCATCCAGTCTAATTCCTTTACTTTGAAGATGAGGAAGCAAAAGTCCCAATGTCACAGGTAGTAAATAATAGAGCTACAATTCGAACCCAATTCTTCTGACCCAAATATACAACATAGTTGACTTTAGCAAAAGGTAGATTCTTCAAATTATAGTGCAGAGTGTGATGGATCTGATTCCTAGAAAACAATCTAGGATGTCTTTTTAAAGGGATGATTTGTGAGTATTTAGGAAGGAGAGTGATTATCACTAAGAGCCACCACAGGTTCAAAGGTGTGTCAGGAATGGCCTCCACAGAAAAATAACAACCCATTGGTGGTGGCAAGTTCTGATCTATGTCAGTGGTTCTTGAGGTGTGGTTTGGGGATCTCAGAGACTCTTCCAAGGGATCCATGAAGTCAAAACTATTTTCATAGTAATACTTTTGTTATTCAATCATGTTCAACTAATCATGACCCCAATTGGCGTTTTCTGGGCAAAGATACTGGAGTGGTTTGCCATTTCCTTCTCCATCTCATTTTACAGATGAGGAAACGGAGGCAAACAGGGTTAAGTGACTTGCCCAGGATCACATAACTATCAAGCGTCTGAGGTCAGATTTGAACTCAGGTTTTCCTGACTCTAGGCCCAACACTCTATTGTGCCACCTAACTGCCCTAATAAAAATAATGTTTTCATTTTGAGTATGGCAAATATTGATAGACATAACCCACACAAACAAAAACTCTAGGGAATACTTAACAATCTTTTAAAATATAAAGGAATCCTATGACCAAAGTATTTGAGATCCACTACTCTAGGTGAAGGTCCTTTTCAGGGTGATTGTCTTAGACAATGGAGGAGTGGGGCCACCCATTCTTCTCCTTTCCCTAAGTACAAATTTGGAATTGACAAATTAATGTCTTTCCTGCAGTCTAGGGAATTTTCACAGTGGAGGGGAGAGTCTAACCTATTAAGCTGCAGTGAAAGAAATGGAAGAAGGCTAGGAATTATGATATCAATAAACCCCAAGTTGTTTTTTGCTGTCATTTAACTGATAAACAGATTGGGCTGCTCACTGAACAGCATCTGTGTATACCCAATACATTATCCAAGGCTTAGAATAAAAATTTCCCTTGTCCTTTTCTATGGTTTTCACTGAAAGTAAGAGAGAATTTTTTCTCCTCCTGTACAAATTAAATATTGCACCTGGAGGAACCCCTAATAAACCCTAATATCCAGACAAAGTGGGTTTGAAGTATTAACATTCTCCAAGGGACAGGTCTCTTCATCCAGATGTTAGTATATTTATTATAAACACCAGTGTGGCTGAGAAAAACATTCTGCATCTAGAGGCTAGAGGTACCTCTGGTATATAAAGCACAGGGGCCCATCCAATTGATCATGCCAGTGTGCTGGGTCACATCTAGGGATTGGAGGAAAGCAGAAACTGATACCACCAGCTGGTTGCATCTTGCTAAAGGTTTAAGAGAACTCAAGAAGGGCAAAAGACATAAATAACACAATATTTAGATTGTTATGGCTTAAAGAAATCAACATATATACGTACACACATGCACACACATAAATACATAATTGTTACCTGCATTCAATTTTCAAATATTTTATAGTGTTAAATAGGGGATCCTTCTTATTGAATTTTTGAGAAGGCAGCTTTGCCTTTTTGCAGGGACACCTGTCTATATGAAAGTCCGTAAATGCTTTTAAACAGGTCCCTAGGTGAATAAGGGAGCACAGCTGCTGAAGAGAATGGGTGGACGAGACAGCTGTTTGGCTGCCAGAATTGGAACCAGTGCAGGACATGTGCTAGGACTGTAAACAGGAATGAATTTTCCTAAACCTTTATGAGTAAAATATTTATTTTTGGAATATTAACAAAATCAAAAGAATTATGGTGCTCTTTTAATTTTAAATCAAAACATAATGACGTGCAGCTTTTAAAGAAATTTTATTTTATGGGGCAATCTTAAACTGAAACAGAAACAAATTTAGAAATACCGGGAATTTCTTATACAGTATATACAATACTGTAGCACTTTTTTAGCCTTTAATGTGCTATAAAAGAGGTAATGAAATCCCTCTTTCCATAAACTGTACATCAGATATTGATGGTCACCTTGAGAACTGCCAAGCCTGCTATGGACAGAAAGCTCTTAGTGTGTGGTTGAATGTACTTAGATGTATGTGTGTGCTCATTTGTGTCTGTGCCAGCACTTTGAGGTGGTATTCCAATAGGAGGTGAAGTTTGAGATGGTGATTGAGAATAGATACTTGTTAAAGAAGATTTTTCCCTCCTGGGAGGTCCATCATTGGCAACGAATAATAGTATTCCTCCTCCATGTATAACTAATACATTATTAGTCTGGGACTGGAATAAAAACTGGCCCTTTCAAATATAGCCCCAAACCCATGCCCCAATCTCACACAACATAGAGCATATTAAACTACAAGTACAACAGAGTGCCCGATTTTTGCCTATAATCCATTTGCCTTTTTGTTTATTTGTTTTGGAATAATTGAGTTTCATGGAGGAATCTTTGAAAGGCTAATCTTTACCACTGCTGAATTATGTGTCAACAAGATTGCCATCTATGCTGAATACCTATTAAAGTCCAGAGCTATACTCTGAGATGCATATCAGCATTTACTAAGTTGGTGCCTTAAAAGGGTTTTAATTCAAGGGTTCTTAACTTTTCCTGTGTCATGAACTCCTAGGTAGTCTGGTGAAGCCATAGCCTCTTTTTCAGAAAAAATGTTTTAGATTCATAAAATAAAATACATGGGACTTCAAAAGAAGCCAATTGTATTGAATTACAGTTATCAAAATATTAAATAAGTTCACAAACCTCAGATCAAGAACCCCTGTATAATTTGAGCTTGAAATTAAGTTCAATTTCTTTCCAATGAAGGAATCAAAACAATTTATAGTCATATGAAAAAATGTTCTAAATAATTATAGATTGGAGAAAGGCAAATTAAAACAACCTTGAGATATCATCTCAAATCTATCAGATTGGTTAAAATGATTGAAGAAGAAAGTAACAAATTTTGGAGGGGATGTGGAAAAACTGGGACACATTCATTGTTGGTGGAACTGTGAAGTGATCCAACCATTTTGAAGAGCAATCTGGATTTATGCCCAAAGAGTTATTAAAGTGCCTATATCTTTTGACTCAGCAATACCATTAACTAGGCATATTTCCAAAGATGATTAGGTAAAAGGAAAAGAATCTATATGTTCTAAAGTGTTTATAGCAGCTCTCTTTGTGGTGGCAAAGAACTGGAAATTGCAAGGATGCCAATCAATTGGGGAATGGCTGAATTACTTCAAGTGAATCTTTAAATGAATGGCTGGTGTTGAGTTGAGTCTACAAGGGGGCAACCAGAGGTCAGGCTTAGGAATCTTGCTGGACATGTGTACATACTGTCTCTACTCTTCCCTCTGAAATAATGACATGTCACATTTCAGAACTAGGCAAGGCATCTGTTTGAAAGTTATCCTCCATGTGTTACCCTTCATTGGAGGCTTTAAACTTTAACTGTAACACATACAAATATTGCATTTAAGCAGCAATTATGCTTCTCTCCATCCTCACATTGCTTTAAAGCATTTCAACTATATCTTCCTTTTAGTCTGTGTCACATCTTACCTCTTCTCATTTGTGTACATATATATCCATATCAGAGCAGTGTCTCACACATAATAGGTGTGTAGTAAATGTTGTTGAGGGGGAGTATTTTTTTAATCAATTTATAACAACTCAAAATGTGGAATGAATAACTCCCACACACAATGAAAGTAGAAACAGAGAATATCATTGACTGTTTCTTCATTGACTCTTACTATTTCCCCCTTTCCATCCTCTCTTTGTCTCTGCAGTTTAAATAAGTTAGTAAATATTTAATGATGATAATGAAAAAAACAACACTATGAGAATGCATCAATATTCAGATTTAATTTGGAGCTAATTCCTTGTCTGCTTAATTATTGACTTAACAATGTGCCACTAATAAAATCTTTGATAATGAATTTATTTTCAAAGAAGTATACAAAAATCAAAATATGATACTTACACTGGAAGTTTTTATTGCTGTTAACATTAATAACAATAGGACCAACACCATGGTTCAATGAAAAGAAACAGAAGTTGTCATTCATCTGTTTCAGTCATGTCTGACTCTTAATGACTCCATTTGGGGTTTTTCTTAGCAAAGATACTGGAATGGTTTGCCATTTCCTTCTCTAGCTAATTTTTACAGATGAGGAAACTGAGGCAAACAGGTTTAAGTGACTTGCCCAAGGTCACACAGTTAGTAAACATCTGAGGCTGGATTTGAACTCAGGAAAATGAGTCTTCCTAACTCCAGGCTGGGCATCCACTGCTCCACTGACCTGCCCAAAGAACCAGAAGACCTTACTTGGTACAAAGCACATTTCAGTCAAAGTACTAGTATGATCCTGGGCAAGTCATTTAGCTTTTCTGGAACTCAGTTTCTTCATCTGTAAAATAAATGGGTTAAAATGGATGATCACTAAGATCTCCTCTCTGCACTCTACAATCCAGAAACATGGGCCTTCATGCTCTTCCTCGAACACAATTCTCAGCTCTCTGCCTTTGTATTGGCTGTCTGTCATGCCTAGAGTGCTCTACATCCTCATCTCCATATCCTGGACTCCCTGCCCTCCTTTGAGACAGCTCAGGTCTCCCCTTATACAAGAGGCCTCTGTCATCTTCTATCCCTCTCCCCTTCATTTCCTTCCCTGTGTGTAAAATTCTCAGTTTAACCATATAGATCTTGTTTGCACATAAGTGTTTGCTCTATGTCTCCCTCATTAAAACATGAGTTCCTTAAGGAAAGGGAATGTTTTTGCCTTTCTTTGTATCACCAGAATAGTAAGTACTTAATAAATGCTTGTTGACTGACTGGTATTATTATTTTAACATTAACAATTTTATACAATAAATTCCCATCAGATATAATTCAAATAATCAGAAAGCTCTAATAGCCAGCAAGGTCTTGAAGTGACTTCTGAATCCTCAAAGATTATATTATGACCTGCTTATTTTTTATGTGTTTCATTGTATTGGAATTTAAAAAAAACACAACTGGTAGATACAATGAGTCTGTTAACCAGAATATTAAATTAATCTTATCTCTCCCACTTAACTTATTTTAGCTAAATGGAGTTGATTGGAATCACCAGTACTGATCTTTGCATTAATATACTACTGAACAAAGAGGAAGTTAAGTTTTTATGTCAATTGTTGAAATATACAAAATCCTCTTTCTCTCCTATTTGAAAGGATAAAAGAAAGAATTCAAAGAGAAAACACCTAATCTTTTTTTCTGAAGTCACTAGTACCCAAAATGGTTTCTGGAATCAGAAAACACAAGAGTGCTCTTTAATCTTTGCCACAAAACGTGGCCAACCAAAGAAGCCAATTTAGAAAGTAAACAAAGATCTAACAGTCCCCCCTGCAGCTTAAAATGAATTCCTTAACACAGGAGAAGGAGAATGTCCCCGTCATAGTGACATCACTGTCATTGTAGCCTGCCCTCTGGGCAGACAAAATAGTCTATGGGACCCAAGGATCCTGTCTGGATGTGTCCCATTGAGCCATAGCAATGAGTCACTCATTCCTGTGAGAATTGCTTCCTGAAGCACACACTACAGTAGACAACTTTGAATAGTATCTTTCATACAAATAGTATCATAAAATTTTGAGTGAAATAAAGGATGTAAACCCCTACATGAAGTAAACATGAGAAAATAAAATGATGCGAAGAAGAATGTTTGTCAGTCTTTATACAGTGGAAATCCCAACCCTGACTAGCCTTGGGGTCTATGCTTCTGGGCACAGAGACCGACACTGATATAACCTAGGCCATCATTGGATTATCTGACAACCTCAATTGTCTAAGACAAGGCCGTCAGCAGGGATGAAACACAACTATGAACACATGGATGGCCTTCTTCATTTTTCCAACATGAACACACATTGGTTTTTTAGGCATCGTTTGATAGAATTATAGAATTTAGAGTGGGAAAAAAACCTTAGAGATGACCCAGTCCAAATTTCTCATTTTCTACGAAAGTGAGGTTCAGAAGTGATGTCTAAAGTCAGATGAGCAGTAAATCCTGGAGCCAAGTACTATGAATCCAAAAGCAATGTTCTTTTTCTTATTTCAGACTTCCTCCAGTCCTTTTTCTCTGGTCCTTTTCTCTTGATCTTCCTGTTTTTCTTGTTGTTGTTATTGTTTGTCCTTTGTTCTCAAAGTTTGAGAAAAACAATTATCCTGAGAACTCATATGAAAAAAACCTATACATGATATCTTGAGATTAAGCTTTTCTTGAACTGGTGAAGCCAGGGGCAAGCAAAGGCAATCAGAAATATCTTCTCAAAAGTTGCTGATTTATTTTTCAGGAGATAATGAACTGGGTAAAATCTTCGCATCATTGACCATTAGAAACCATATGTTTAACTCCCTTATTTTACACATAGGGAAATGGAGACAGAGAGAAAGGAAGGGAAGGGAAATAACTTGCTCAAAGTCACACAATCAATTAAGGATAGAGCGGGGACTCAAATCCTAGTCCCCTTCCTATTCTAGTGTATTCTACACTCAAAGTTCTTAAAGTGTGGTTTTGAATTCCCAGGAGTCTCTGAAGCCCTTTCAGGAGGGTAAGCAAGATCAAAATTATTTTCATAATAATTGTAAGAAGTGATTTGCCTACTTAAAACACTTCTCCCTTTTCCAAGTACATATTTATATGAGGCCAAATTTTCTTCATATTCTTCAATCAGAATAATTTATTGAAACAGATTGAATGGGGTGGTGAGGTTTCATGGTAGATAGAGTGCCAGGCCTGGAGTCATACTCATCTTTGTGAGTTCAAATCCAGCCTCAGATATTTGCTAGCTGGTGACCCTGGGCAAGTCACTTAACCATGATTGCCTCAGTTTCCTCATCTGTAAAATGAGGTTAAAGAAATAGCAAACCACTCCAGTATCTCTGTCAAGAAAACCCAACTGGGATCAAAAAAGAGTTGGACACGACTAAAATGACTGAACAACAACAAAACAGATTACTGAACAACAAAAACGATATAAAAATTCAGTTGTTTTCTATTAAACCAGATATTAGAGATTTGCAAAAATATATCAAACAGTGCCATCCTCACTCATTTTGCTTTGGAAAATACTATTTTCATAAAATATGTTATGGTAACATGCAGTGGATTTATTAACAGTTTAAATGAATTAATAAACAATAATAAATATTCAGTTATAATTTTGAATATGGTAAATATAGATAAATGTAACCCACCTAAACAAAAGCTCTTTGGAGTCCTCAATAATTTTTAAGAGTGGAAAGAAGTCCTGAGACCCAAAAATTTGAGAAGCACTTTTTGTACCAATCCAAAGGACCTGATGTCACTTTTGGTAGCGCTAAGAACACTTCACTTCCAGGAAACTGAGCGACAACCTGCCCTACTCTCTATAGTCTTCTCTCTTTGGTTGTCTGATTGTCACCCTCGTGGGTCTGGTGTATGCTCCCGGGAAGGGCCTGTCACTGTCGGCTCTGCCATACCTCGGAAGTGTGCCCACGTGGCTGAAACTCACCTGGGAGGAGGTGAAGGAGCAGATCTACAAGCTGGTCAAGAAGGGCCTCAGATCTCTGTGATCCTGAGGGAGTTTCATTGTGTGGCCCAAGTGTGCTTTGGGATTGGCAACAACATTTTGAGAATTCTAAAGCCCAAGAGACTTTCTCCACAGCCCTTCCTCCACCCCTCCCCTGTCACCATCTTGCTGAAGATCTTTATCACTTGATTGAGAAAGCTGCTGCTGTTCGAAAACATCTTGAGAGTAGCAGAAAGGATAAAGATTCTAAATTCCCAAAGAGATCCAATTCACCCACTGGCTCCTTACTACAAGACCAAGAGAGTGCTCCCACCCAATTGGAAATATGAATCATCCACAGCCTCAGCTCTGGTTGCTTATGTACTAAAATAATAAAATCACAACTGAAACAAACCAACCATACACCACAATCCAAAGAACCTGATAAGCACAACAGAGGCTACTCTTTCAACAGCTTGGAATGACTTGTGCACCTTGTCTTTTCTTGTATCTTCCCATGTTTATAAATGCAGTGGTTACAGTATCTAATTTCCCTGTTACAGTTGGCCAAACCTTAATGTTTTATCCAGTTGTTCATGGTGTGATTCTTAAATTTTTTTTTTTTTTTGCGATGTAATTGGGGTTAAGTGACTTGCCTAGGGTCACACAGTAAGTGTTAAGTGTCTGAGGTGGGATTTGAACTCAGGTCCTCCTGACTCCAGGGCGAGTGCTCTATCCACTGTGCCACCTAGCTGCCCCTGTGATTCTTAATTATTATTGGACCATTCTTTGGTATTATGCATTGATTAACATATAGTTTCCATAGACTTATGGTGTTACCTGAAAATTCCATACTCTAATTGACCATGGTCACTGTCAGTCTTGGCCTGGCCATCTCTTCTTTGGTGAATATTCTGATGACATTCTTGCTGCTACACAGATAGAGTTCAGGAATTCTAAGATCCAGGGAATTCCAGGACCCACGTGACCATGTGTCATATGGGCTTACCTTTGCATTCTCTCTCCAACAAATAGCTTTATTTGACCTGTTAGCAGTGAATGTGGCTCTACTATGATAACTGAGAGTGATATAGGATAGGTCTAGCCAAAATATTCTTTACCTATATCCATATAGTTACTATTATTAAATTCTATATTGGCATTATCTTTTTATAGGTCCATATAAAAAGTTATATCACTGATAGCCCAGCCTGGTAAAGCCCTGGAATGACCCATTAAGATAATCCCATAAAAGGGTACTATACTGACCTTGAATTTGAGATTTGGAAGGTACCTTGTTAAGAAGGGTAATACAACATGAAGTTTTATACAGTACAAGATAACCAATTCAAACACTTTTCTTTTTTCTAAAACTTATTTAATTCACTGAGAGGAAGTCACTTGATCTAAGGATGGAAAAATCGGGTTTTAATCTTTCGTTCGTATCCCATGACTTCAAAGTTCTTATTACCTAGAAAACATGTAATTTATGACCTTGTTGAACTTTCCAAACAATATTTGTTCTCTTATGTTTTTGTTCTCTAGAATTTCCATGGGATTATTAATTTAGAGCTAGAAGGGACCTCAAAAATTACACAACTCAGAGTCCTTTATTTTCTATATTAGAAAATCTTGAGAAGTCGGGTGGCTTGCTTAAATTCTCATAGGTGAAAGACAACAGCTGGGATTTTAATTGCAGGTGTTGGTTTCTTATTTATTTATTTGTTTGTCTGTTTATTTATTTATTTAGCAAAGCAATGAGGGTTAAGTGACTTGCCCAGGGTCACACAACAAGTAAGTGCCAAGTGTCTGAGGCCTGATTTGAACTCAGGTCCTCCTGAATCCAGGCTGGTGCTTTATCCACTGTACCACCTAGTTGCTCCCCAGGTATTGGTTTCAAATCCTGGTTCTACTACTTGCTACTTGTGTGACCCTGTCTAGTCATTTAAATTTCTTTGGCCTTCAGTGCCTCATGAGTAAAAAGAGATTAGCCTATAAGGTTCCTAAGGTTAATTCCAGTTCTGTTAAAGCTAAAATTCTAGCTAGTCTGTCTAAAATATCTAATGAGTGGTTGCCAATAAATTATAAGCTTTAGCAAGAATTAGGCTTTTAAGCATTTATTAAGGAGAATAAGAATTTGGTAAAGAGAGAGAGAAAGGCCTACATTCATCTATCTATTAAAAGGAGAGCACATTTCTAGCTCTGCTCTCCACCTGAGTCCAAAGGAAAGAGAGCAAGACAGAGCTCCCGGCTCCCCATTCTTCCTCTCACCAGCAAACATCACTTCCTGACGCCAAAGAAAAGACGCATGGTCTTGCCCTCAGAGATGTTCATCTCATTTCTACAGTAAGTCTCCAGCAGTTGGTGTCATTCTAATCGTTACAGTTCTAAATTTGTGAGCCTATAAAAAGTAATCTTTTTCGATGAACCACTCTGTCTCTCAATTAATTATGTATCATGGTGGTTTAGAGACAATCAGAACTAGAAGAGAAATTGTCATTATCAAAGATTTAGAACTGAAAAGGAGCAACATTTTCTACAAGACTTTATGCAAGAATTCTATAATAATATGTCAAACATATTCCAAATGAGAAATGATGATGGAGAAGTGGCATAAGGAATGTCATCTGAGACATCACTGACTGTGATATGAAAATAAATATATCATTTTTTAAAAAAAGGTATTATGGCACCAGAGAACGTATGGGTTGGTCATATAGCAAGGGTGAGGGATAGTCATTAGACAGCCCACTTTTGTGTGCTCCACTGGTATATACACAACATTAAATTAATGTGATGAAGTCCTATGTCCCATCCTCTCATGCTATCACATTGGTTGTTCCTCTTATGATAAATTTATGAGAAGACATGGACAAGAGCTGGACAGAATTTGGTAGGCATGGATGGGTTGAGATCTTTGTCATTGGAAATAATACCCATATCAGTGAGATCACAGATACTTTGGAGGGTTAGAGGCCTCCTGGACTAGGTAAGAGATATGTATATGCCATCTACCTAAAAAAAAAATACTGGCAAAAGTGGGGCTTCCAGTGGGGACAAAAATGGAGGAATGTTCTGAAATGTCCTAAAAAAAACTTTGAAAGAAATAGAGGAAGAGAGCAAACTTGTAGCTAGTTGTAGAGCTCATGAATGGGTGTCAATAGCAGTGAATGATGGAGAGAAGGGCTGGGCAGAGTAATTTTACAAATGACTTTAAACACAGTTTATTAGTTACAAGCAGTTCTACTGCTATTATACAGCACAAATAAGTGACATCTGGAGCCAACATCATTCATATTTTTAATGCTTTTCATATGATATAAATCTGTTTCACTATCATTAACCTCATCCCACTGTGACTCCAGGTAAAAATGCGATAAATCTCGGTTTCCCTTTTAAGATCCATAATATGACTCTTCAAACATCGCTTTCTTTCAGCCTACATGATTTTTTTTTTACATGGGATCTTCCATGTTTGATTGTCTGAACATGTGGACTTGATATGACTGCATTTTGCAGGGAGATATAATCTAAGAATTGGTTATTGCATTTTTCTGAGTCTGTATCCTTAAATACCCTTAGGTAGGGTAGGGAAAGACTCTCTTCCTTTCCTTCTCTCCCTTAAGTAGTTTTGTGCCCCCAAGACCTTGTGAGAGCCAAAATTTGATATACAGAGCATTATTTGGGTGAAGTGTTCCAGAAGTGCCCTCTAACCTCCCTTCAGGGAGCGATGAATCTTTTCTCCCCCGAAAGGGAAGGTCCTTCAAAAGCTGCCTATATCACAAATAATTTTTACCACAACCAAGAACCCACGGTAATTACCTATATTCTTGAAATAGATCTGTTCCTTTCCTATACTTAGAAAGTCTGTTCAGGAATCTAATTATTTGATTGTGAATATAAATGTCACAGAAGAAAATCCAAATCTTCTTAATAAAAATAATAATGAGTGTGTGACAATATTTAAACTCAGGTCTTTCTTACTCCTGGTCTTTAGGAACTCTTTGCTCATTAGGTATGTTGCAGAGGTATATATCTATATCCACTGCTGTAAAAGAAAGGAATGACCTTAGGTGCACCTATAGTAATTCTGTTTTGTTTTGTTTTGTTTTGTTTTTTTGGTGAGGCAGTTGGGGTTAAGTGACTTGCCCAGGGTCACACAGCTAGTAAGTGCCAAGTGCCTGAGGCCAAATTTGAACTCATTTCCTCCAGGGCCAGTGCTTTATCCACTGTGCCACCTAGCTGCCCCTTAGTAATTCTATTTTAAATTTGGCTGGCTCCTTTAAGATTTGCCTGAGAGCCATAGTATTTACTTGCCAAGTCATCTGTTTGGGCCTTTCCCTTTGACCCTGGACAAAACATAGGCTAAGCAGATCCACTTCCCTTCACAGTTAGGGTAGAAAACAACATGAAAACAAAATTACCTCAAGTAAAGACAGCAGGGAGGTGCTGGTATGGACTCTATATTGGAGACCAAATTGGGTTTTTTATGCTTCCACTTACC
Organism: Dromiciops gliroides; assembly: GCF_019393635.1. NCBI lineage: Eukaryota > Metazoa > Chordata > Mammalia > Microbiotheria > Microbiotheriidae > Dromiciops > Dromiciops gliroides. The sequence goes on along the minus strand of NC_057861.1, from coordinate 160,860,023 downwards.
TAGGTCACAGTGGTGAGGGCCATGGATGACTTCATCACAACACACCTGTGCAGCAGATTAAGTGGCCTTGTAATGAGGTCTCTACATGAAAGAAATCTAATCTCTCTTCCATCTTTTTTCCTGCTTTTTTTCTGGGGGGGGGGTGGCCCTGTAGTGTCTAAGTTTCTCATCTTTAACATGATAGCATAATTAATACTTCTTAAGTGCTCTGGGAAGAGAAAGATAAAAGGTGAGAAGTGGAAATCATTAGTAAAGCTGATTACTGAGATAGCAGAGACAAAGATCATGATAAGCTTCAAAACACTTTGGTGTGTGAACTTCCTCCACCAATGGGGGTCTCATAACTGAGTTTATCACTTAGTAGATGAGACTCTGTAGTTAGATGCCTGAGGTCAAGAGATTAAATAATTTTCTGATAAGTGTCAGACCCCAAGCCTCTATCCACTATACCATGCTAGGATAAATAATAGTTTCAAACTAAGGAATCAAAAAAGAAAAAAAAAATCAAAGGGTGACGTTGTATCATCAACCCTGTAGTGCTACTAATAATCATCTCTAAAACAATAGTTGATCATTCTTCCATTCATTATCTGACTCCCCACAAACCTCTTGGGAGGTTGGCTGGGCAGGTATTATGAACTCCATTTTATGGAGGCTAAATGCTTTGTTCAAAGTTATATAACAGATTAGTATTAGTGCTTAGAGTAGAGCTTGTATTTTCTGAATCCCCTTTGCCTAGTGTGCTATTCATTAGGTCATAATTGTTGCTCCTCTTTCCTTTTCAAAGAGGACCAGCGATATCACTGAGTTTATGTCTTGACTTCTGGGTGAACTGGATTTGTGAGGCAGAATTGCACAAAATCTTTTGCCTCACTCTCTCTTCCAAAGTTATGAAGTCCAGTGGTGAGATAAAAATGAAGATTACTGGCCATCGATTGGGATGCAGTGGATGACCTTGGTGTCTCTAAGTAGTCCACAGAGCTGGCTTCACCCACCTTCATGGCCTTTGGAAAAACTTGTTCTTATCTGCCCATTCTACCAGGGAGTCTTTACTTGTTTGGGGTAGACATCCCCATAACTCACTGACAGGTTTGAGGCCTGTCAGTTACCCTTAACCTGGTTTAGCCTGTCTGCTGAGACAGTTTACCAGTTTATGGTTGCTGTATGGGCTACAGTTTCTTGGAGCCACAGGTGAGACTTGAGTGCTATGTAGACACTAAAGGTGGATGAAGAGCCCTGAAAAGGGCTCAGAAAGCCCTTATACCAGAGATGCTAGTGCTCCTTAAACATCACATATACCCCCTAATAGAGGTAAAGTTGTAAATTTACCTTCAAATTCAGAATATTGGCCATGAAATCATATACCATAGTCATCATGGTTTGAATAACAACTCATGAATCACCACACAAATCACTTTTTCCATATCTTTCCTTCAACTTTTTCTCACACAAAATTATATCTGTTCAGAAAAGGTAGCATTTTCCCTTCATTGACAACATTAAGAAATTCTCTACCTTGATGGAAGAGTCATAGAGAGGATGGTTATCAATAGATTGTTCATCTTTTTGTCCTTCTGTATTTCCTGCCTCTTCTGTAGTTTTCTGGGAGAAAAAAAGTGAAGAGGCACTGTGGTATTATAGATAAAAAGCCAGACATGTAATCAAGAAGACCAGCTCAAATCTTGTCTCATGCTTACTAGGTATATGGTCCTAGGTAAATTATATATCTTCTCTGGGCCTGAATATCCTTATCTTTAAATGAGAGGACCTCTAAGATCTCTTCCAACTCTAAATGAATGGAAGAAAGGTGAATGAGTTTGGAAGTTTGGGATAATATCCTAATGGATCTTCAAATTAAAAGCACATCATCTGCCAGGCCACAAGAGGACAGCAGTAGCATTTGATATCTAGAATTGTTGTCAGAGAATCCATTTTGTTTCGTTTTCCTCCAGGGGTCAAAACTGGCCTTCTCTTTGATTTAAGGACTTATTTTTTGTGTCCTCTCCTGGAATCTAAGTCTGTGTGAGGCCCCATTTATGATGATGTCTATAAGATTCAAGAAGTATTACAGGACTCCAAAGTGAAGCCACCCATTTATCTCTGTCTTATCACTAATTTAGGAGAATCTCATTCCAATAAAGTATGGAAATAAATTATGTAATGGTTAGCTTAACAAATGATGGTAACAGTGCACATATAGTAAAGGGTCCTAACATTCCACATGGCTTTCTGTTTGCAAACCAAAAAGATCTTGAACTGAACAAGATTGTGTAAGTGATATATTTAGTTACAACTTCCATTAAGGCATCCTAAATATTTTGTGAATATTTTGACAGAATTCAAGTTCAATATAGATAACAAATAATCACTAATCAAAAAGTGGATGAGATGAGTTTTTCCTGGGTTAGAAGTGAAGGAGAGAGAGAAAAAGAGAGAGGGGGGGGAGAGGAAGAAGAAGAAGAAGAGGAGGAGGAGAAGAGAAAGGGGGGGTAATTCTAGACAAAATGTCATAGGTGAGGATTTTCCCTCTCTTTTACATTACTTACTTTAGTAGTTTGCCTGGCCTTGCTCAGAGATTGTTGGGGGGGAATCAATTGCAGAAATGTCTCAGCTTTTGAGTAGCAAGAAACAGGAGATGCATGATTCAGAAGAGGAAAAACGTTGCAAGAATAATGAGCATGAAATACAAGGCAATTGGGTCCTGGCATAGGAGATGTTGTGTTAAGTCTAGAATAGTGGGCCAGTAAGAAGGTGGTAATGAGATCTGCCTGCAACACAGATGAGGTTAAAGTTCAAAGAAATCCATGTCCAACAAGGACTGAACTTGAATAGACATCTCAGCATGCTAATGAATGTGGTTACCCGTCTGAGTGCTTGACTACAACCTCCTACACCCACTTTGGTTCACCTAAAAAGCTTCAGCAGTGGACAGCTCCTGGACATTGTTTGCATTTCCTATATGGGAAAGAGTGTTAGTGATGATTGAAATTAAATGCAGGAGTAAGTTTTGGGACCAGCCATCAGCCTCGAATCTCAGTGGTAGCTTTGTACTGCCAAAAAACTGAGCTAAGTACTATGTTGAAAGTAGGACTACTGATTCCCACAGTCCTTTGTACCTTTAGTATTTCATAATATAGCCAAGTTATAAAATCACATTTTCCTACTTGCCAGTTCAATGTATAATAGGCTAAGTATGGAAGAAGAATAGTACATGGTCTAATGTTTGGTCTGGAATTATAGGAGCCCAGCTCTGGTATTTGCTACCTAGGTGACCTTGAGTAGAGTTCCCTGGGCCTTAGTGACCTCAGCTGAAAAATGAGGGGTCTGGACTGGGTAGTCTCTCAGATCCCTTCCAGCTCTAAATCTATGATCCTATGATCTATGATCCTCTTTTGTGAGGATGTGCCTCACCTACTGGTCTGGATTATTTCTATTTTTTAGATAACATGTTAATTTGCGACAGCTTGAGATAAATTGTCCTTTATACTTTGACTATTGTTACAAGGTGATTCTTTTATTCACCTGAACATATTTTTGATCTAACAAAACTCAATCATCAGGGATATGATGTGTTGGTCTTGTTTTTATTCATCTTATTTGTCTGCTTATGGTAGCTTGTGGGAAGCCTTCCTATAGGAAACCATTCTTCTTTTCTTTTGTTGACATTTGAAATGATAAAAAACACTCTGTGTTAAATGTAAATAAAATAACAGTCCCAATGGAGACATAGAAATAGACAAATACATCTAGATACCTCAGATAAGTGTCAGATCCTGTAGCTCCAGTGTAATAGAGGACTATTATTCAATGGATATTCTGAGAAAATATAATACAATGACATATGGTTTCCCTTGTTAATGTTTGTTTAAACATCAATCACTTGCTAATTATTTCCTTTGCCTTGTCTTCCTTTCTTTTTGCGAAACACTAGAGCTAAAAAGTTGCCATTGGCAAAGACAAAGTGAAAGGATTTCCCTATTCATGACTTTGGTTGGCATTTAGAACAGGCTATTGTAGATACTAAATAACAATGGGAGTTGGTCTGAAACCAAGTACTGACTCTACAAAGGACATTTACAGAACAAATTCTGTTCCAGAAAAATTCTGTTAGAATGAAATGTTTTATATAAAAAGGAGATTTCAAAATCCAGGATAATCCCTCATTCATTTTGAACATCATCCCATACAACATTCCAATACAAACAAAGAATATGTATACCCTAACAAGATTTGCTCTAAAAACTCTCTTGAGGTTTTTAAGAAGTTAAAATTGTTGCTATAAGATGAGCCCATAAATCCTGTAAATATCCCCCTTTCTAATTGATTTGTGTAAGCAATTCTGGCCAGATGAATGGTAATGGTAGGCAATTTTAGCCACTGAGTTATCTGCCAATATCATGGGGTAGAAGTAGGCCAGTTCTAGTAATTTGTACATCAATAAATCATTTTGCATACAATTTCATCATTTTTATAAAGCATACATATGTACCTAAAGGCTTAGATAATATGATGTAATTATTTACATGACATTCACATTATCCTTATATCTAAATACTCACTTGAAATGTTACTAAGTAATTATTCAGTATTGATGGATAAATCTTTGTAAGCTCCTGTTATATATCTCCTCTGCTTACTCCAGGAGAAAAAAAAAGAAAAAAAAAGCCATCTCTCCTTTTGTCAACATTATGGTCAAGTCCAAATGAAGAAGGAATTCCTGTTTGCAAATAATATTTAGCTTATTTCACTGAACTTTGGATCACTGAAGAGCTTTCTAAATGAGATCCATAATTACTTAAAATAGTTCAGTCTATCTATGTGGAAAAAAATGTGGATGAATGATACTTATTTTTCATTCTCTATTATGCCCTTGGATATACAACATGGCACACAGGAAATGAGCTGGTTGCAAAACTGAATAAGAGGAACAGATGTAGCTGGATGCTTTTGGGAACCTGCACAGTACTTTTAATGATCTCATATTTCTCCACGAAAGAAAGGCCCTTCCTTTTAGAAATATTCTCCAGATCATGACTTTTGGGGACTGTAATTCATAGAACAGTATATGAAGAAATAAAGTTGAGGGTCATTCAAAAGGCATATGGTGAATGTTAGTATGTTGCATGACATTATCAACTAAGCAAGGTATGAAGGGAACAAAGGTGAGCCAATCATGTGGTAAGAGAATGGGATAGCCAGTGGACAGCTGGGGCATCCAAAGGTATCTACACAGGGTCAAAAGATTTGGAAGAAGTCCTCAGAATATTGGGTATATCTCTATGGAGAACTGCCTTGAGGAAACAGATGAATCATTCAGGATGGATTGTGATCTGTATTGTTGGTGAGATCACAGATGCAATGAAGCATGGTCAAGTCTTTCTTGTTGATTTTCTTCTCAAGAAATTTTAAGTTTTTTCTCCTCTTTATTCTCTGAAGCTCTTTTGTTTCTTTGGCATCTTTCCTCATATTCTTCTCTAACCATCTTCCCTGAATGTTCAAATAATGTGTTCTGATTTACCTGGTGGTTGTTTTCCATTCTCCCCAGAGTCTAATTGCCCACAATGCTTAAAACAACTATTTACTTGTCTTGGTCCATTAAAGTAATCATTTTTTCAATTATTGACCCTTTCACAGGAATTCTTCAAGCCTCCATCATTAACTTTGCCCTGGTAAAGTGGGACCTCATACATAGACAGAAAAGGTGATTACCCATGTGATATAATTCACAGGATATGAGGAAAGCCTGCCCACTAGATAATTACTTGAAATGCTATCAATTATAGATTAATTCGGACTAACAAGTCTCTTCTTTTAAAATGAAAGTACTTCTGGGATCGTTAAAAGGTTTTAAGCCATTCCTACATTATTATGGATTGGTTTAATCATATTGTTTTGCACTTAGCACTTAGCTGAGATAATAAGGACTTCATTCATAGAAAGCAGCAAAGGAAAGCAATTTTGGAATATGGGGCATATTGGGAGGTCATAAGCCTTGGTGTGAGGCCTGAGGTGCTGAGAGGAAATGGGTTAAGTGGTCAAGATGGAAGAGGAAGAGAAACGGAGATAGGAAGGAACATATGAATATTTTTATTTGTTTTCTAATACTTCTTAGCATTGTGTGAGTCTGAGAATGCATGAGAAATAAATCAGAGGTCTGGTTGGTGGTAAGAAATAAGTCTTTAGAAACCCTTTTAAAGATGTCTTGAATGTGCTATGCAAAACATGATAGGCCTACCTATTGCCTGCTGGTATAGAAGTCATTACATTAAACCTACAGAAAAAACTTGCCAGAAAGTCCAGATTTTAATAAATGGTTAATTTTTCATCTGTAGCATTCACATTGTTTGTTTGTTTTGCTTTTATTTCATGCTGTGCAGAGTGATATCAGGTGGGAAATTGCCAAGAACTAATCAGGGGTGATTTTTTACAATAAATGGTTTTATAGGGTGCTTAGTTTGTAGAATCCCTCACTAGAAAGTTGTAGTGATTGTCTTGAAAATATTACCATTTGCTCTTCCTTGGTGCTGTCTATCCAAATCAATCAATCAGTAACAAACATATATTAGGCAACTATTATATACTAGACACTGTGCACATAAACAAAAATGTAATATTCCCTGTCCTCGAAGAACTTACATTATAGTTGGCAAAACCACATGCCTACATCTAAACAGATATAAATGTAATTTTGGAGGGAGAGGTACTTTGGGAGGCTGGCCAGGAAAGACCCAAGGTAGAAAATGGGGTAGAAAATTAGGGAGTCTAAGAGTCAGAGGTGAGGAGACAAGGAGGCAATGCTTTCTAGGCATCAGAGACAAAGAAAGATGTGAAAAAGAGAGTAAGAAAAAAAGTTGAATGGTCTTTGTGAGGAACAAGAAGACCCATTTTCTGGACCTTAGAGTGCATGGAAGAAATAATATAACAAGCCAAAGAAATCAACTGAACACTAATGGCTCTGAATTCTAGATCTAACTCCACAATGCATTGAATTAGTCATTTCCCTTTCTCAGAACAATAATAACATTGACTCATCCTGCATAAACATGAAAGAAAAATAAACCATTGAACAGAATGTAAATTACTTTTGTAAAATTTTTAAAAAAGTTAATAGACAGGGGCAGCTGGGTGGTGCAGTGGATAGAGCACCGGCCTTGGAGTCAGGAGGAACCGAGTTCAAATCCAGCCTCAGACACAACAATTCCTAGCTGTGTGACCCTGGGCAAGTCGCTTAACCCCAATTGCCTTACCCAAAAAAAAAGCTAATAGTGATTGAAGTAGCAGTATCAACAATAAAAGTAATTTAATGAAATCACTATATAATGTTATTTTAATATTTTGGTGCTGAAACAAGTGATGTGATAAGCATAGAGACTGCACAATGTTTTTTGTTGACAAATTTTGTAACTTTATGGGAAGGAAAACAGTAATGGCTATGGCATCACAGCCAGGGCCTTTGGCTGAGATTTTTTTTTTTTTAATGCAGAATTGTGAACCAAAATTTCACAGTAATGAATGTATTTAAATGTTATCAGCTGTTCTCAGGGCATCAATCCCAGTGGAAAATTTCTAGGTACTTACTAATTGTTTCCAGCTCTAATTTTACTAATAGGAAGGTCAATCCTGGAGAGATAGCTATTGTAAGCTATTTCTAGATTGTATTAAAGGGGGTGATTGGCAAGGTAACAATAAAAGGGACATTGTCAAAGGGGGGGGGGGAATTACCAGAAACTTAGCTATTTGCAGGGGATTTCCTAGCAAAGCCACATAGAACCAGAAAAGCCTAGCTAAAGAATTCTCATATCTTTCTTTGTAAGGTCTCCTTTGGCCTCTGTCTAGATTTTACAAGCCCTTTGAATTGTTTTCTTTGGTCGCCCTTCTTAATGTCCCAGAAGTATCTGGGGTTAAGAAGTAGTAAAATGTAGGAGTCCAGAGAAGGTTCTTACGGAATTTCTTCAAAACTAGAAATTCTGACTTATATAGCACTGTATTCAGAAAGTGCTTTATGGTTATAATGTGCTTTACCTAAGTTATATTATATAATACTTTCAACAAAACTGTGAGGGGGAAGAGTCATTGTTTGGATTTTATGGAGGAGGAATCTGAGACTCAGATATGGTACTTGACTTGTTTAAGGTCATACAGCTAGGAAAAAGCCAAATTAGGTCTCCTGATTTCAAGGTGAAAGCTATTCCTACTATATCATACTATACCAAAGAAAGCCTCTCATGGCAGCTAGGTGGCTCAGTGGATAAAGCACTGGCCTTGGATTCAGAAGGACCTGAGTTCAAATCCAGCTTCAGACACTTGACACTTACCAGCTATGAGACCCTGGGCAAGTCACTTAACCCTCATTGCCCTGAAAAAAAAAAGAAAGCTTATTGCAAAATTTTAAACATTTTATAACCTGGGGCAGTTAGGTGGTGCAGTAGATAGAGCACCGGCCCTGGAGTCAGGAGTACCTGAGTTCAACTCTGGCCTCAGACACTTAACACTTACTAGCTGTGTGAACCTGGGCAAGTCATTTAACCCCCATTGCCTCACCAATATATATATATATATATATATATATATATATATATATATATATATATATATATATATATATATATAACCTTCCATCCCAATAGGGAATAAAAATTATTAAAGACCTCATATTTAAGAAATATAAATAACTGGTTTAAATTTACAAGAATGAGCCATTCCCCAATTAATAAATGGTCAAAATGTAGAAACAGAAAAGTTTTTGTTTGCTTTTAAAGACTATCTTGCTCAGACTGGAAGTGTAGGGGCCATGGGTTGATCTCACTCTAATCAGCACTGTAGCTATGACCTGTTCCATTTTTGATCTGTTCTAATTGGATCTTGTCAAGCAGTTTAGTGTACCTTCTATGCCCCATCTCTTCTGGAGGGCTCATCATATTAATGCCAGACTTAATGTGGAAACCCAATTGTATTGACCTACTGCAGCCCAGGACATCTGAGCTCAAGTAATCTATCAGCCTTGGCCTCTCTTTACCTTGTGTGAGAACCGAGAACATGAGGTGACTTTTTTGAGATTTTGAAGGTGAGATTGGCATCTGGAAGTTACCTCTATTCATAGATCACCTTTAATTCATGCCAATAAATGGACTTGAATGCTAGCAGCCAATTAGCTTGGAGCTGTGTGTGGGGACTGTCCCTCTTCTGGTCCTGCAGGAAGCTTCCACTCAAACAGACTGAGAAACTATTTCTTTGGTGGCTGGAACAAGCTTGTGGTGGCAGAAGAAGCAGTCCAGGGTAGACAGGTTTCTTATCTTTCTGAACTTCATGTGTTCTCTCTTAGAAAGCTAGGTGAAGGTGGCTTTCCCTCTCTCTCTTTGCTAATACCTAATATACTTTAATAAATGCTTAAAAGCCTAAACTGTTGTTGAATTTATCAGTAAATCTTAGATAGCCCCCCCAAAAAAACTGGGGGGGGGGCAGGTAAGGACACACATTAGATTTTACTCATAACACTTGGGTTACAGACATGTGTCACTATTCCTCACCAAGCAGGATATTTCCAAAGGAAGAAATCTAAGCTATCAACAGCCTTATAAAAATGCCCCAAATCACTTATTAGTGATTAGAGAAATGCCAACTAAAACAATTCTGAGGTTTCGCCTCAATATATGAAACTAGCAAAGATGACAAAAAAGAAAAATAACAAATGTTTCAAATGCTTTGGACAAGCAGGTGCAATGATGGACTATTGGTGGAATCTTTCAGTAAATAAATTTGGACTTATCCTGAAAAAGGGTAATAAATGGTGTATATGCTTTTTTTTTTTGGTGGGGCAATGAGGGTTAAGTGACTTGCCCAGGGTCACACAGCTAGTAAGTGTCAAGTATCTGAGGCCAGATTTGAACTCAGGTCCTCCTGAATCCAGGGCCGGTACTTTATCCACTGTGCCACCTAGATGCCCTGGTTTATATGCTTTGATGCCATGATATGGTACCACAAATAGGCTTACTTCCAAAGAGATCAAAGGAAGAGGGAAAGGATATAATAAAAAATATGAGTAACAGCTCTTTTGTAGTGTCAATCAACTGGAGTGTGTGTCCTACAGCTGAGGAGTGGTTAATGAAATTATGACATATGAACACAATATAATGACATTGTACTATAAGAAATGAGAAAAGGAACAGTTTCAAAGAAACCTGGGAAGACTCATATGACCTGATACAGAGCAATGAGAGTAGAACCAGGGGAACAATTTATATAGCAACAATAACAGTAAAAAAAAAAAAAACACTAAAGAACTCAAGAAAGCTGATCAGTGCAATGACCAACCGTGATTCCAGAACATTGATGAGGAACCATTCTACCCCCCTCCTGATGGACATAAGATGAAAAATGTGACGTATATTTCTGGACATGGCCAATGTGGGAATTTGTTTTGTTTGACTATGCATATTTGGTATAAGTCTTGTTTTCTTTTTTTCTTTTCAGTGAGGGGTAGCAGAGAGAGAAAAAAATACTTAATTATTGAAAAAGATTTTGAACCCACCCAGAAACAATGAACATGAACTTGAACAGACTTCAAGAGATAGTGGAAGATAGAAGGGGTTGGCATGCTATGGTCCATGGTGCCACTAAAAGTCAGACATGACATAACAACAACAAGAATTTTAAAAGAGGAAGAAAATGAAAAGTTTCCAAAAAATAAAAGAAAAGTTACATTAAAAATAATCACTGTCATCAACCCCACGTTGCCTATTAAAAATTTCACAGCCATCTCAAATTCCAAACAGAACTTATTATTTTCTCTCCAAATCCACTCCCCTTTCAAGGGTCAGAATGCAGCCAGATACTTGTGAACCATCAAACAGTAAAAATGGACAGAAAATAAAAAGGACATAATTCTTAAGATTAAAAATATATTAATTCATATAAAAGTTACTCCTCTCCACCTTCATAATCACCATGGCAATGGACCATACTAGGTAAAAATAGAATTCCTTCAGGGCAGTAGAAATTCTACTAAAACATTCACTCCTCATAGGCTGGGATTTTGACAGCTCAAGCAGCAAGGAAGACAAACAGCTTCCCCACCCCCTTAAAGGAATAGATCAGGCTACCTAAAAGAGGTACTACTCTTAGCAAAAGCTGATTTGTAGAGTATGTAGAGAGGTGTGGTTGGAGTAGGTTAGAGTAATAATCTAATGCCCATACATGTTGGTTAGTCTAGTTTTTCCTTAAAAGGTAGTAAACTGTCCTCACTATTTAATTAGCACAGTGAACTAAGGCTCAGGCTATTTAAATACCTTCAGGATTGCCTGAATATAAAAATAGTCAGAGCATGAAGGGCTGGAACTTCTCTCTCAGATTTCTGACTATTGACTAAGCATATCCAACTCCAGCAAAGAAAAGTTACCCTCAGCTGAATAAAGGCTGTGTTTTCATAGAATATCCTTTTCCTGTTCTAAATGTGGGCAGCTAGGTGGCAAAAGTGGACAGAGTGCCAGGGCTGAAGTCAGGAAGACTCATCTTCCTGAGTTCAAATGTGGCCTCAGATACATTTGTGTCTTTGTGTGTCTTTGTAGCTGTGTGACCCTGGGCAAGTCACTTAACCCTGTTTGCCTCAGTTTCTTCTTCTGTTAAATGAGCTGTAGAAGGAAATGGCAAACTCCCCCAGTATCTTTGCCAAGAAAACCCCAAATGGGGTCATGAAGAGTCAGACATGACTAAACAACATCCTAAATATCCTTCCTCTGATAGGGCTAAGGGAAATTCATTTTGTTAACTACTAAATGTTTCATGAGTGGCCTATTTCTTTTCAATCTCTAAACCACCAAGCAAGTGGCCTGAGTTAACCCTTTCTTGAAAAAGGATTAACATGTAACAATGCTGAGAAGGTATGAAAGGGTCAGTTTGTAAAGAAACAAACACCAAGCAGAAGAGTTAATGTCTGATCGTAAAGGTATTAGGGAGTTGTTGGGTTTTATTGAACATGGTAGGAGAGGGTGAGAGGGGAGGGTGGTATTGTCAGACCTGAGCTTCAGGAAAATCACTTTGTTGGTTGTATTGATAATAGAGTAGAGTGAGGAGATACTTGAGGCAGGGAGACCATTAGGAGGTTTTCTCAATAGACCCAAAGAAAGGTGATAGTAGCCTAAACTGTGGTGGTGGCTATGTAAATGGAGAGAAGAAAACTCATGTGAAGGATGTCTGGCAGTAAGAACAACAAGCTTTGGTAATTGATTTAATCTGAAAAGGAGGCTGAGGCTGTGAACCTGGGTGATTAGATGGTGGTTCCCGTCAACAGAAATAATCCAGGGAAAGATCATGTGGACTGCTTCGGACATTTTGAGATGACTCTGAGGCATTCAGTTTGAAATGTCCAATAAGGAAGATGGTAATGCTGGGTTGGAGCTTGAGTAGGATAATAAGTGTACACAGATCTGAGCGTTGTCTGGATAAAAATGATCATTAAATCCATGGGAGCTGATTGAGGTTAACAAAATGAGCAGGTCAAAAATGAAAAGAGAAAAGGTCCAGAAAAGGATCATCCATAGTAAGGGTGGTAGGATATGGATGATGTTCTAGAATGGAGCCTGAGAAAGTTAGATAGATAATAGGAAAAGCAAGAGAGAGCATAATAAGGCACTTAAAGTCAAAAGAGTAAAAATTTCCCTGAAATTCTAGTCACAGATAAACATAGAATGAGAGTTTGAAATGATAATAGCAGAAGGGAGAAAAAGGACTATTATTTAAAATTATTCTTTAATAGGAAATATGGAATCAGATTCATCTTGTCCAAGCAGATCCTGAAAATCTCAGTAGCTTCCATCCTAAAGAGGAGTTTAGAGGCCAACCTTAAAGTCACAGTTTGAAGGTGGCACAGTGAATAGAGTTTTGGACTTGGAGTCAGGAAGACCCACATTCAAATATGGCCTCGAAACACTTTACCAGCTGTGAGGCCCTAAGCAAGTCACGTAACCTCTAGATGCCTCCAATTCATGATCTGTCAAATTGGGATGATAATAGTAGCTACCTTTTCAGGGTTGCTGTGATATAATTCCATTTGTAAAGTGCTTTGTGAACCTTAAAGCACTATACAAAGGGTAAGTCTTATTAATACATATAGGTTCTATTAATTCAGCAAAGGATACTTAGAGAAGGTCACTGGGAATTCTATAGTTCTGAAGCATGTTATATTTGGAATTCAACGTTATGAACTTATAACAGTTACTGACTTATTATTATGAATTGCTTAACTTGTTTTGGGTTAATGATTCATGTGGTTCTAGTCTTAATGGGGGGAAAGTGCAAATAGTCATGGAGAAAAGGGAGATATTCCTACCTGTTGCCTCTGCTTCTTTTTTGTAAGGGTTTATTGGGTGCTTGTGGTTTAGTGGGAGGAAAAAAACAACCCACTGGATTCAGAGTACAGACTATAGAGTTTGAATCACAACTCTGTTATTTCCTTCCTGTGTGACCTTGGGCAATTCTGGGTCCAATTTCCTCCTATGTAACAAAGAAAGATTATATAAGATAATGTTTAAGGTCTTTTGCAATGTTACAGTTCCATATAACACTCAGGTAACATCTTCATTTCAAGAGTACTAGATAGATTTAATTTATTTTTTTTTACTGATTAACAGAAGTTAAATGGGTTCTTTCTACACATTTTTCCTGAGATATCTATCTGTCACTAATTACAGAATTTGTAGAAAGCCAGGAAAAATGGTATTTGTTTCTTGGGCAACTTCCCTCTTGATTCCCAGAATCAATATGCTTAGAAGATGGTAAGGGAGTAGTCCAAGAGGCTAAAGGAATCTTTATAGTTAATACAAATGCAGACAAATAACTTTGAAATGTTACAGAGATTTAATCCCAGACATAGCCTCAGGGGAAGAAAAAAAAGTGTGATGTTTGGCTTTAGTGAGCTCCCATCCCCATTTTCAACATGCCTTCCCCACCCCCAACATAAATGCCAGGTGCTGTCACGCTGCCCTTTGGCTCCTCTGAGTATGACTCAGGTCTATATTACCAGGGAGAGATCCTGTCTCCCTCCTTCCTCCTGCTATTTGCTTCTCTTATCTCTCATTGCCCCAGTGCCTGGTTCTTCCACTGCTGCCAGCAGAAAAGTAGCTAATGAACATATTCACATGAAGAAATTAATGGCTGATAACAGCCAAAATGTGCCGAGCAATTTGCATTTTAAACTAGGATTCCAGGTATCAACAGCTTTACCCAAAGGAACAAAACTCTAATGGTTGAATTCCAGGTGGCCTAGAGGAGGAAGATGGTATAGTGGACTGAGAACCAGGAGATCTGCTTTTCCACCAGCTCTCTGTATCAACTTGGCCAAGCCAGTGAACTTCTCTTGACCTGAGGTCAAGCTTCCTCATCTATAAAATGATGGGGTAGGAGTCAATGAGCAACAAGGTCTTTAGAAAAGTCTATGATTCTTGGTTAAGAATCATGTGCCTAGGGGTGGCTAGGTGGCGCAGTGGATAAAGCACCGGCCCTGGATTCAGGAGGACCTGAGTTCAAATCCGGCCTCAGACACTTGACACTTACTAGCTGTGTGACCTTGGGCAAGTCATTTAATCCCCATTGCCCCGCAAAAAAAAAAAAAAAAAAGAATCATGTGCCTATATCCTACCATAAGATAAACTGCATCCCTAGATATAGTTCAGCTGATTCTTCATCCCCTGCTATTATTCATTGTCTATCTCCACTCTATTTAATGTGTCTATCCAGATAGACTTTCACAGTCAAGAAGATCACTGACCTCAAACATATATTGATCACCTGTGCAAGGAGTCTGTGCTATATGCTAGAAAGGATACAAAGATATATAATAATTATACATATATATTGTGTCAAGACAGGCATTTATGTGCATATGTATATGTATACATCTATGTATATATGTGTGTGTCTGTGTGTGTGTATATACACATATGTATGTATACATTGTATACACTAGACAGCTAGGTGGTTCAGTGAGTATAGCTCTGGACCTAGAGTCATGAAGACTCATCTTTGTGAACTCAAATCTAGCCTCTGACACTTACTTAGTTGTGTGACCTTGGGCAAGCCACTTAACCCAAGTCACTTAACACTGTTTGCCTCAGTTACTCATCTGTAAAATGAGCTAGATAAGGAAATAGCAAACTCCTCCAGTATCTTTGCCAAGAAAATCCCAAATAGGGTCATGAAGTGTCAGACACAAATGAAAAATAACTCAACAACAATTGTATATGTGTAAATGTGTATACATATACATGCATATATGTACACACATATATACACACATGCATATATACCTACATACATACATAGCACCTACTTCCCAGGGTTGTTGTGACAATCAAATGAAATAATACGTGTAAAATGCTTCATAAACATTAATGTGCTATATAAATTATTATATTGTTATTATTGATATTGGTAGTAGCAGTAATAGTATATTATTATAGAACAGTGAATGATAAAATATCCTTATGGAATTAAAGGATATTTTATTTTCAATATCTTCATCATGAGTTCATAAAGTAACTCTATTACCTGGAAAAAATACCCAGTTAGAGGGTTGGTTATTATAATAATATCATTATTTTCAAAATTATATATAGAATTTGTAAACTGATTTACACTTATTATCTTTTTAAGAGAACACTTACAAGATATTATTCTGTCTTTTGAACTTTTACAATCTAATAGACCTCCATAATTTTTTTGGAGGGGGTGATAGTTTCAAGGCCCTTAGATAGGAAGACCAACCCCTTCCTACCTTTTTCTTAATGGAGGTCTTTTAGGTGGAAGTTATAAAGAGGCAGACAATATATGTTCAGACTTAATATAAGGAAAACATCCTAGCAATTAGAGTTTCCTAAAGGTGGAATGGGAAAAGGTATTGGTTCTCATTGGGGGGGGGGGGTCTTAAAAAAGTTGTGTGACTACTTGTTGGATATATTAAATTGGGGATTTTTTTTTGGATAGGGGTTAGGCTAGATGGTCAATAGGATATCTCCCAATTCTGAATCCTAGGATTCTATTGCTTGTGTTGACGGTGAGTGAAAAAGTAGGATTGGAAGCACACCCATACCAGAAGAGCCTCCAGTAGAAGGAAGTATTTTTCCATTGACTTCCCTATGGCATCAGGGACAGATATTTCTGAAGCTAAGGTCCCCTCTCTATAAAGAACAGCTTGAACTCTGTATTCTTCCCTGGGCTTTGTCATACCATAGCTCTTTTTTTTCTCTCCTTTTCCTCTGGCCTGTGCTCAGATCCTATCAAATTAATAAGTTACCATGAAATTTTTGCCAATATGAGTTGAAGTGTAAAACATAATGAGTCTATGGTAAATACAGATAACGTTAAAGGAACATAGCTCCAAACTGGGAGACTTTGAACCTTTGATTTGAAGAAATGAAACTTTTTATAACTGAATTATGATGTCAGACTTTGATTACAGATCGCCTTGCAAAAATCCACACAATAGTGGGTATTAAAAGGAATATATGTGACAGTTGGTCCAAGGAGATGTAGACCCACACATACTTTGTAAATATTGTGTGAATGAGTATGCACATCTTCTGGAGCTTTTCTAGAAATAGAAAGAAAGTAGAATCACATTGTCAATATTAATGCTAGAAAGCAACTTTAAAGTCATCTGGTCTAGCCCCTTCCAGTTATAGTAAAATAAAGCAAAGTCCAAAGAAGTTACT
Organism: Dromiciops gliroides; assembly: GCF_019393635.1. Taxonomy (NCBI): domain Eukaryota; kingdom Metazoa; phylum Chordata; class Mammalia; order Microbiotheria; family Microbiotheriidae; genus Dromiciops; species Dromiciops gliroides. The sequence continues at coordinate 160,843,320 of NC_057861.1, read as the reverse complement.
GTCAATCCACTTACAGTCATTCCCAGGACTTGAAAAATCCTAATCACCATGTAACATAGGCAGCTGCTTAGCTTATTGCCCTAAAACCCACTCCCCCTACTATGACTTACAGAGAACATGTAGAAGTGAAAATGTAATAATGTGATTTATTTAGTTCCTGTCTTTGTAATGGCCTAGAATACAGAATAATTTAGAAAGGACCTAGGGCTGGCAATCAGGAGATTTGGGCTCTAGTCCCAATTCTACTATGACCTTTGACCTTGAACAAGACTTTTGCCCACTCTGAGGTTCAGTTTCCTAATCTTCAAAATGAAGATGACCAGAAGATTAGTCTAGAAGGCCTCTCTAGATCCACCATTTTGATTCTGTGATGAAAACAAGAAGAGCAACATATTTGTCATATAAATAAATTCCTAGACTAGGAGCTGAAGAAAGCATCTGTTTAAGAAGATTGTTCATGTAATAAAATTAATTTAATGAGAGCAAAAAATCCTATTACTGAGGACCAGCTGGTAGAACATGGAAATAATATCTCAGAACTTTTTGTGTACACCCAGTTATCAAAATTATATTCATTAAAATGAAATTGTCTACATATTACAAATTTTTAAAAAAGAATTCCTGGGGCAGCTAGGTGGTACAGTGGATAGAGCACCAGCCCTGTATTCAGGAGGACCTGAGTTCAAATCCAGCCTCAGACACTTGACACTTACTAGCTATGTGACCCTGGGAAAGTCACTTAACCCTCATTGCTCTGCCCCCCACCCAAAAAAAAGAATGGTAAGGGTCATGGCACATAATACAAGTATGAGGAAGACACAAAGTTTGATATACAGAGTGTTATTTGGGTGACTCGCCTTAATATTGGGGTCCTGGAAATATGAGGGATCTTTTAGGTTTAACCCTCGCCTCTGAACTGCCCTTTTTAGATATTTCTCCCAGGCCAATAAGAAAGGAGCCTCTAAGCTTTAGTTCACAAAAGGATCAGATTTTATTACTTGGGAATTAATTAAACAACAAAGGTGAAACTAATAAAAATCAAAGATAAGGAAATAGAAAAATAGAAATACAGATAAATACTCTTAACTCTAAACTTAACCTATGCAATCCCCAGACTGTTTCCAATAAGCTAGTTCAAAGGAATTTTGGGTTTTCTGTCATTAACTCACCAAACACCTGAATAGCCCACCAGACTGAGAACTAGCACACACCACCTGGTCAGCAGTTGCCACACTGAGACAGAGCAGGAACATATACCACCAGAACAGTGGTTGCTCAAGGCAGCGCACAAATACGCACCGCCAGTGCAAGGGTCCAGAAGGCAAAGCCCGAGTTCCGGAAGATGCCTAGCATTCCGGAAGCAGCCTGCCTCCCTTCAGGGAGTGGTCAATCTCTCCTCCCCCAAAAGGTAGGTCCTTCAAAAACTGCCTTTCTGAGCTCAGTAGCATATGTAACCTCCAGGTGGGACAGGTGTGGCCCCTCCCAAATGAGTTAGCTAAAAATGGGAATATTAATCTTTACCACAAATAATCTTTACCACACTTCCTTGAAGGAGGGGGGTATTTGGACATTTGTAAGTGCTGGTGTGTGAAAGAAGGAAAAGTACATTTGAAAAGCTATTCTCAAAGGATTTTTCCAACTTTAATCCAAGGAACTCTAATTTCACATTCCTTCCTATAAGTGAGAGCTGGGTGGGTACTGAGTTTTTCTATCTGAATCATTCTGTTTCCACCCATAGATTCTGCAGCCTGGCATGAATGAACTCACTACCTCTTACCTTATAGAAGGCAAATGCCAATCAAAGAGTCTCCACTAGGAAATGGTGATGTAGCCCTGATCAGCCTTTTGTGCTGGTTACTTGCTATGATATTGTGATTACTACTTCTAAGCAGGATGGTAAAAGGAGGAATGAGGGGTTTATTTTTGTTTTGTTTTGCTGGGCAATGGGGGTTAAATGATTTGCCCAGGGTCACATAGCTAGTGTCAAGTGTCTGAGGTCTTATTTAAACTCAGGTATTCCTGAATCCAGGGCTGGTGCTTTATCCTCTGTGCCACCTATCTGCTCTGAGGGGTGTATTTTTAAAAGGTATTTGACAAGAAACATGCTAATTCTGAAGGCAATGACCAATGACAGCACAAGTAAAATGACTATAATTAATAAACATGTCCCAACTACTAAACATACTCTCAAACTCAGTGCAGCAAGACTATCTCTTTGCTTTAGGCTAATAAGAATGAATTCCCAGGGCATCCTTGAGTCAACCTACTTCTGGGTTCCAATATAACCTATATCTACTCTATTTTATATTCACTTGTTGGCTCCTCCATTAGAATGAAAGATCATTTGAGTAGGGGGCTTCATTATTAGTACTTGTATTCCCACAATGTAGTCAATCAGTTAGTCCATCAATGAGTATTTATTAAGTTCCTACTGTGGGGGCAGCTAGGTGGTACAGTGGATAAAGCACTGGCCCTGGATTTAGGAGTACCTGAGTTTAAATCTGGCATCAGATACTTGACACTTACTAGCTGTGTGACCCTGGGCAAGTCACTTAACCCTCATTGCCCCACAAAAAAGTTCCTACTGTGTGTCAGGCACTCTGTTAAGCACTGGAGAAAGAAAGAAAGGCAAAAAATAGTTTCTGCTCTCAAAGAACTCACAATCTAAAGGGGATGACAATGCACACTTATGTAGATACAAGTTATATCCAGGATAAATTAGAAGTCAGCAACAGAGAGAAGGTACTGAAAATAAAGAGAACTGTCAAAAGTTTGCTTCAGAAGGTAGGATTTTAACTGAGACTTGAAGAAAACCAGGAGGTGGAGGTGAGGAGGGAGAACATTCTAGGCATGGATGTCAGCCACAGAAATTCCTGGAGTCATGAGATGAAATGTCTTGTTTGACGAACAGCAAGGAGCCAGCATCACTAAATGGTGGAGTACTGGCTGGGGGTGAATGGCCTAAGAATTCTGGAAAGGTAAGGGAGCAAGTTATGAAGGACATTTCAAGACAAAAAGAATTTTATGTTTGACCCTGGAGCTGATCAGGAGCCATTGGAGTTTACTGAATTGGGGCAGGGGGTGATGTAGGCAGTCCCATACTTTAGGAAGATCACTTTAACATTTATGTGGAGGATGAACTGGAATAGGGAGAGACTTGTGACAGGAGACCAACCAGTGGGCTATTACAATGGTCCAGGTGTGGGGTAATGAGGGCCTGCACCAGGTCAGTGGTAGCATCAGAGGGGAGAAAGTGGTGTGTATCTGGGATGTTACAAAGGTAAAAACAACAAGCCTAAACAACAAATTAAATATAAGAGTGAGAGAGAGAGTGAGGAATCGGGGATAAGAACTAGGCTGCAAGCCTGGATGACTGGGAGGATGATGGTATCCTCAACAGTAAAAGGAAAGTTAGGAGAGGACATGGTCCAGCACAGTGCTTGCTACTTTGTTTGGATTGAATAACTATTTGATTGACTGATTTCCATGGGAATGTTGAAGGATAGCTCCTTTCCCAGGATACACCCAGGAAGAAAGAGCAGGGACCAGGCTGGGACTTAGCAGGAATGCCTGTTGATTTAGAAATAGGTGGGCAAATGTGATGCTCCTACTTACTGTGTCTGCTTTGTATATGTATGAACACCTGTGTTTCAATAGACATCTTCAGGTTCTGTAGCAGCATGGCAGCCTCCCTTCCACCCCAGTTAGTCCATCTGTCCTACTATGCCTTCCACTCACCCTGCATTATTTGTGCATGTAATAGTACTGCCCTCCTGCTTCATGGGCAGAGTGTCAGTAACTGCTTGGACCCACTTCATAACTTCAGTAAGTGTCGTGCTTGGCAGATCCTTGGTCAACAATATCAAAAAGCCTGGATTCCCGGTTATATGATCTCTTTGGGTCTCAGTTTTCCATCTTAAAAATGGAAAGGATAATTTTTTGTCACTTATGTGAGATCAATTGCATATTTATAAAAAATATTTTGAGATGTTGAGAAAGCTGTGTGTAAATTAAATTTTTGTAAACTGAATTAGACTTTAAGTATAATCTTGTTTAAAGGTTGCCATGCAGAAAATCCCTTTATAAAGTGAAGAATCTTCATATAATGCAAATAATCACAGTCAGGTTACTGTATATGGTAAGTTCTGATTTCTATTTCTAGCCATTTCTCTATAATCTGGCTCCAATCCACCTTTCCAGTCCTCTTTCATATCAGCCCCCTACATACTCTTTGTTCTAACAGAAGGAACTAGTCACCAACATGCCCTGTGATCTCATTCCATCTTCTCCTTTCATTCCTGGTCACACACACTGTGCTAGGAGCTTGAAACAGACTCCTGTCATGCATGGGCACATTCCATCTTTCTTTTCTCACAAAACTGAGCTCCATAGCCCCCTTCTCCAGGTGGATTTCCTTGTTTCCTCTCCAAGTGATCACCTCCCTTCTGGATGACTGAGTCCAAATGAAACTCTTCTGACTAGTCAGCATATTCTGACTTGTTATTTTGGCACATACTTCATTCCTTCCTCTTCCTTCCCCAAGTTAAGTTGTAAGCTCCTTGAAGACAGATCATAAGTCATTTTTTCATTTTTGTCTCCCCAGAACAACAGCACACTGCAGTGAATGTTTGCTCAACTGGACTATTTGTTGAAGTGGAAAAATCAAAGTATATGGCTATACTACTGCTATATCCCCCATCTATGAAGCTGTTCTTGGACAGAGATAGCTAGCTATTGGGGAAAGTATGCCAATGGCTTGTGTTACAATAGTACTAAAGAAAACCACCCCTAACTCCTGAGGGCTACCACCTAGAACTCTGAAGAGAGATGTAGCTGTTTGCTAGGGATCTGGCCTCAGATTTTATTAGCTGTCTGACGCTGGGCAAGTCACTTTATCCTGTTTGCCTTCATCTCCTTATCTGTAAAATGAACTGGAGAAGGAAATGGCAAACCACTCCAGTATACTTGCCAAGAAAAGCCCAAATGGTGTCATGAAGGGTCAGACACCATTGGGGAAAAACAAACAAACAAACAAAACCCATGGCACAATAAATTGTTTCACTTAGGTAATATCACAGGGTATGGCCCAGTTTTTATTCTTCCTGGTAATTTCTGTTTCACAACCAGAGTGGTTTATATAAACCCTAAACCTGTTCAACACAGGGTTAGACATTCACCACATTTGGGATGCACCTAGCACAGTGCCTGGTACATAAATTGATGCTGATGTTTTCTCTTACATACAAACTATGCAGTAGCCTTCCTTAAATAGCCTCAGGGCACTTAAGACTGTCTAAGAGATAAGCTCTGTGAGCTAGGGAAAGTGAGAAAATTAGAGCTGTCTGTCACAGTGTAAATCAGATTAAGAAGGGTGGGGAAGTGTTGTGGGTGTGTGAAACAAAAGCCTTTGCACTGTCAAGCGCAAGGCAAAGGGCTAATGTTGACTGGAGAAAGGAGCTGAAAACCCATTCCCTTCTTCAGTGCTTCAGCTTTTCAAGTACTTAGTGGCCGCTTTCCCTACTCACACACATCACAGTTCCTCTGATGTTTGTTGTTCCTTCTTACTTCTGGAAGAGGACCAATGACATCAGGAGGGTGATGTCTTGACTTGCAAGTGAATTGGATTTAAGTGAGGCAGAGCTGTGTAGAGTCATCAGCCTCATTCTCTCTTTCAGTCATGGGAGTCCAGTGACAAGACATAGGTCAGGATGACTGGCCTTTTTTCAGCTGACAGCATATATAAATTGCTGTGGGAAACAAATTAACCAACAACCAAATAAACAAAATTCATCAACAAGGACCAAGTTTCCGATAAAGAAACTCTTTCAGTGACTAAAGCTGATTGTCTGATAGCAATCACAGAATTTCCTCACTGAGCCTGCACCCCTCACTCAGCCTTGAAGGGCTTGCCACAGAGTGTTCTCTGCTGATCGGCCTTCAAGAACTCAGGGTTACCTCCATGACACCACAGGAAGCCATTAGGAGTTCTAAATTGTATGGGATGTAAAAAATGGCACTATAGTATATTTCTGGGGTAATGAGAGGGGTTAGGGATAATTTTTGTTTAAAGAAAGAAAATTTAGTATAGATTCACAGACATAGACACTAATACTGACAATCAAGCCCCCAAATCTAGTTCTATAAGGAGGAAAACCGAAGAGCTGCACCACCCACAATAGAAAGCAGTTTAAGAACCTGAGGGAATCAGTACCTTTAGAAAGAAATTATATCCCTGATGGGGGACAGTGGGAACCATCTTTGACATTGGAAATATCCATAAAGCCCAATAGACTTCGCATGGTACTGACCTTAAACAGAGCTTTGATTTTTGTCATGTGCTTTTAAAAAAAATAATGTTCCCTAAAAAAATAAAATGATGAAGATGACATCAGCAATAACAACAAACCTAGTTATCTAGGGAGGCAGTTTGTTGTAGGGTAGTGTATGTTGAATTCGGCTCCCAGCTCTGTCACTTACTACTTGTATGGCCCTGAGAAAAATCACTTAATTGATGGCAACCTCATGTAGAACATGAGAAGATTGGACTGGATGAACTTCATGGTGCCTTCTATTCTTAAATCTATGTTCTTGCTGTGGCTAGATGGAGCCATTGGGCACCGGACCTGAAGTCAGGAAGACTAAATTTCCTGAATTCAAATGTAGCCTCAGACACTTACTAGCTGTATGACCCTGGGCAAGTCACTTAAGCTCAGTTGGTCTTACTTTCTTCATCTGTAAAATGGGGAGAATAATAATAATAAAATACCTCCCAGGACTGTGGTGAGGATCTAATGAGATAATAATTGTAAAGCACTTAGCACAGTGTCTGGCATATGGTAAGCACTAGATAATTGCTAGTTATAATGATAAATTATTAATCAATAGTATAACAATATATAACACATAATTAATATGATACTATAATTGATTATTAATATTATGGAAAAGGTTAAAAACCATTTTACATCACTACCAATGAGTCAAAGAATCCAGAGGTCCTTTAATAGCTTTAAACTACAGTAACATTTTTTCAGAACAGATGTTCACACACACATAAATGTGTACATATGTGTGGTTTAATATAAAACACATTTAAATATGTATGTATAAATATATATACATATATGTGTGTGTGTTTTATCCCTATTTTTACAATTTTTTCCTAAACATATTTTATCCCTATTTTTACAAATAAAGAAACTGAGGCTCAGAGAGATACAATGAATTTCCCATAGTCCCATAATTAGTATTAGAAACACAATTGATGGGTTCCTCATGACTCCCAAGTTCAATTGCCTTTCTACTATCCCATGCTCCCTTACCCATCCAAACTTATTTCCTTCCCTTCTTCCTTTTTTTTTTGCAGGGCAATGAGGGTTGTGACTTTCCCAGGGTCACATAGCTAGTAAGTGTCAAGTGTCTGAGGCCGGATTTGAATTCAGGTCCTTCTGAATCCAGGGCTGGTACTCTATCCACTGTGCCACCTAGCTGCTCCCCCTCCTTCCTTTTTAAAAAGCTGTATCAACATTCTTTTCTTTTGTTTCATCACTGTCACTGTCATTCCAATTACTCTCATCCCCACATTAGAATTCTCCTTTGAAATATAAAACAGTCATGCCAAACAAATCAAATGTCAGCACCTGAGGCTGGCGTACCTGGCACACCCTGCCCCTATTCTGTGCAAGCCTATGCACGTGGTCTGTCCAAACTTATTCCCCATTACTTCTCAAGAGAAGCCCTCTACTCTAGTCGGGTCAGTTTTCTTATCCCACTCCAACCTCCAAATTCTTTATTCCCCCCATTTCCAATTCCTGCAAATTAATCAATAAATATTTATTACTGCCTATCATGTATAGAACATACATATTTTTACAATTTTACTCAAACTCCTCCTTAACTTTAAAATGCCCTCTATTGGCCTCCCCAAAAGGAAGCATGAAAGTTGATAGAGGGTGGACCATAAAGGAAGACCTGGATTCAGATCCTTCCTCTAACACATACTCTTTGTGTGACCTCTGGCAAGAAACATAACTTTTCAGCCCTTCCTGGCAACTCTCTGAAACTACACATTACAAATTAGTTGCCAAAGGTGCAGCCTTCTACTCTGACAAGAGAAGAAACTGGATGTCTAGAGAGTTTAAGTGAGTTTCCTGAGATCATACAGAGACTAAGTAGCCTCTTATAGCTAACCTTCAAGGTCCATTTCAAGTTTCCAGTCCTCCATGAAGCTCTGCCAACTACTTCCTCTCTCCTTTCTAAAGCCTCCTATAGTACTAGTTATCTGGAAAAGCCATGCATATGGCTTTTCATTCATTCATTCATTCATTGAATAAATTATTAAGTACTTATAACAGACAAAGCACTGTACGGCACTTTCTCAGTCTTGTACTCTTATCTGTTTGATGTGTATGTGCTATTACTCTATAAGACAACGGAGGAAAAAGACTATGTTTTATCTATTATCACATCTCCTTGCTTACAAAAGGAACTCAGTAAAGATTTATTTTGAATTAAATATGTCTGAATGCATATATGTGTATGTATATATATCTATATCTATCATTTATCTATTACCTATCTATATCTATTTCTATATATCTGAATGTAACTGGGCCCCAAACTCTTTGGAAACATTGCTTTTGTCTTATGCTTCTTGTACCTCTCATATTCATTGCCTCAGCTGATACTGGGCACCCACTAAATGAATGCAACCTTTACAAGGTACAAATGTGATTAGCACAAGTGGAAAAAGGGTATACCCTTGCAACCCATTGTCCCTGTGACCTGTCCTACTAATTTCATCAAGTAGATTAGGGAACTCAACGGATCAGGAGTCCCCTCATCTACCCCACCAACACACACCCTTGAATGAAATGGACACAGACACCCAGATTAGGTTATTTGAGTTAGGAGTGTGGGATGAGGTGGGAAGCTCCCTGAAACAGCAGCCTCAGGAGATTTCTAGCGAGGGCTTGGAGGGATCTGAGCCAGAAACCACAAATCTATCCATGACTTATCCAATTCAGACAACCACCTGTGGCTATTTGGCTCTCCTCTTCCTGGAATTTCACTCCCCTGTCATCCTCTATGTATTTTGCATAAACTACTGCCTCCTCTGCTCTCACAAGCTGGCCAAACTCCAAAAATGGGGGAAAGGAAACTATATTCTTAGAACTGTTCAGGACCTTAGAGATCCCTGACATTAACAAATGTGGAAAAGCTGGCTAGGGAGGCCAAGCCATTTTGGTAGATCACAGATTGGTGTTAGAACCAGGACCAGTGTTAGAACCAGGACCAAAGCCAAAGTTTTTGGAGTTTTTTTAAACTTTACTCCAATGTTGGTGAATGAGGCTCTGAGGGTCTTCCCCTCCCAGACTGATTCTTTTGCAAAAGCAAATTAGGGGGCAGCTAGGTGGCACAGTGGATAGAGCACTGGCCCTGGAGTCAGGAGTACCTGAGTTCAAATCTGGCCCCAGACATTTGACACTAGCTGTGTGACCCTGGAAAAGTCACTTAACCCCAATTGATTAAAAAAAAAAAAAAAGCAAATTAGGCCATATCTTGCATCAGTTCTTACCTCACCTTTAATCACTGAATGAGTGTTGCCACAGGCAAACAGATTTGGGAAAGACCTTAGCTTAAAAAGGCCAAGGTCTTCCACAGCATCATAGGCCATCACCAGAGGTCCTGACGTATGTCTTGCCATGGGACTCCAATGACTCTGGAAGAGAGAATGAGGTTGATGACCCTACATAATTCTGCCTCATTTAAATCCAATTCACTTGCAAGTTAAGACATTACCCTTCTGGTGTCATTGGTCCTCTTCCAGAATGAAGGACAAACAACAATAACAACCATGACAAAGAAGATGGCCTATGATTGATATCATATATGGATAAGTCTTCACAGATTTAGAGTGTATAGGAACCTCAGAGGCCGTCTACTCAAATCCCCTAATTTTACAAATGAGGAAACTAGAGTTATGCAGTAGATAAGAGCACTGGACTTGGTGTCAGGAAGACCTGAGTTCAAATCCTTCTTTGGATACTACTTTAGTTGTGTGACCCTAAGTCTCACTTAACTCTCTTGTTTTCAACTTCCTGTTCTATAAAATGGGGGTGATAATGGTGCCTAACCTCTTGGGGTTTTTGTGAGGACTAAATGAGAGAGCATGTAGAAAGTGCCTTGCAAATGAAGGTGAAATGAAAGCAGGGTTGGGGTGGGCAGGAAATAGGTACAAAATTACTAGTGGAGATGGGATTTGAACTCAGATCCTCTAACTCCAAATCTGGAAAAAAAGACAATAATGTTAGAGTTTTCTCTCTTTTGTGATAGCGGATATCGCTAACAGCTTCTTGAACTAAAGCTCACTGGGGAGAGTATAGCTAGCAAGTGTGAGTGGATACTTTTTTTGTATCCCCAGGGGCTAACACAGTGCCTTAGACGTAACATATGATTAACAAACATTTGCTAAATGGAAAATTAGCCAAGATTCCTATTTTGGAATTGGTGCCATCCCTAGAGATAGCAGGGACTTCCTAAAATAATTAGTAGTGGGTACCTATTTTTGATAATAAGTGGCATAGGACACAAAGCTTTCTTTATCATGTTGTTACTCTGTACTGATTAATTCACAAATTTCTATCAACTTTAGTAAGGTGTTTAAATGTATTTTAAAATATACCCTTCTGGAACAGAGACAAAAATCAAAGAATTCCTGTACACATTTCTACCCACAATTTGGCCCTTTTGACTCATTTTAGAAAATAAAATAAAAGGGGCAAGTTACCTGCATCCATAAATACTACCTAATTTATAGTACCAGTTCAGTTCTTTGGCTGCAGTCTGGCGCCACTGATGATACAAACAATCTGAGATTAAAAAAAAAAAGTCTTTCAAATCTAAAGTTTTCACAGATCATTTCACTTTATGATACTGAGTCATTAAATGATCATAAATTGATTGAGCAAATACCAAATGGTACAATTTATCAAAATACATTCTGCAAATATGCACCAGCCTTGAAATCAATGCCAGTCAAGTACTCTGGGAGGATGACCAATGTTAGCTGTGTATCTAGGGTAAAAACCCATTTTTTTGGTACTACTTCCATTGACACTGTATCACTATTACCCAGCTCAGTTAATTTTGATTTCTTCGCCTTGGGAAAACTCATGAAAAAAAAAACGGTATATATCTGGTTGCTATGGGGTTTGTTTTCTGGTTTTTTTTTTTTTTCAGCCTACCCTATTTTTGTTATCTTAACCATTTGTGAGAGTTTGCTACAATTTTTTTCAGATTTGCTCACGTGTCTGCCAAATGAATATATTTCATTTTTTAATAATACCTGAATGAAAATATGCAAGCACCAGCAAAGATTCAGAATAGTACTTGAGAAAATGAGATATGAAAATAATGAAGATTCCAGAAGAAATTAAAATACAATTCACTGCATGTGTACTGTTTTCCTTCTAGCTATGGTTGCTCCAAATTGACTGAAACATTGTGACTTTAAGATCATTCCATAGATCCAAGGTAAAGCGTGAGGCAAAAATCACCCTACAGATGGATACTTTTACCAAAAGGCAAAGATAATTATACATTTCACTCAATCAATAACCATTTACTGTTCAAGTCAGCAGACAGGATCAGAAGGTCACCATCATTTACCCTTCATACTGTCCATGGGTTGGTTTCTGGTCCTGCTCTTTTTGCTATAGTTGACAAAAAATGTTCCTAGTAGGAGTTCTATGTCTCTGCCTCTTTTTTCTTTGTTTCTTTTCTGTCTCTGTGTGTCTCTTTGTGTCCTTCTCTCCCTTTCTCTTTTCTCTCTGTCTCTCTCCATCTTTTTCTCTCTGTATCTCTTTCTTCCCTCTGTCTCTGTCTCTCTCTCTCTCTCCCCTTTCTCTGTCTCCCTGTCTGTTACTCTCATTTTCTCTCCCTGTTTCTCTCTCCCTGTCTGTTTCTCTCTCTCTCTCTCTCTCTCTCTCTCTCTCTCTCTCTCTCTCTCTCTCTCTCTCTCTCTCTCTCTCTCTCTTTCTCTCTCTCTTTCTCTTTCTCCCTCACACACAGACACACACACACACACACACACACACACACACACAGATAGATGAATGTTCCAAAAATGCCTGGTCTAATCTGAAAGGTTTAATCGTAATTTCTAATTTTCTAAAATCAGCATGCTCTAACTCTTTTTCTCTTGGCTAAGATTCCCCTCTTCTCCAATAAAAAGCTTTTTGTAAGTGTGCAGGTTCTCCAGCATAGTGCTTTCTAGAGAAAAAGAAGTTTGGGATAGAATTAGTCTGAGTTTTCATTGGCAGCACTCTTTCTGAATAGATCAATGACTTCCTGAATGCTAATATCCTTTTCAGATTAATACTCCAAATGTATGAACCTGTCTTATCAGATAACTTAAACAAGCACCTTGTCTGCACGTTAATTGTTATTGAGGATTAATGTTGTTTATAAAATGAAATCAATACACACTCTATTGCTTATTAACTGAAACATTTGGGCTCTACTGGTTTGCTTGCTTTCCAATTAGATTCTATTCTTTTTCCTATTAGCTTTTAACAAATAGCTGTGGAAATAAACTTAATGGTTGTGAAACTGTTATCAGAATCAACAGAGTGCCCTAATGGAAAATCTTGTATATTTAAATGTTAAAAAAAAAGGGGATACGGTGTTTAATCACTTGGAATTAGAAGATAAGTTTATTACTATACATCTGTTCTTTGTGGGGCTTTTTAATAAAGGAGTGGAAAAAATTTACCATCAAAGCTGGACGAATGGAGAATCCTACAGGTCAAATGTCAGTAGTCTCCAGTTGGGTTCTAGAATGTACAAATGAACTTTGGTTTTATACTTAAAAGGTTGGATTTGCTGCTAAAGGATATGAGCAAATTTGGAACCAGAAACAGCTTGACCAGGAAGTTGTAAGTGAAGGAGCTTTGACTAGAGCAGTGTCCCTTACTTCTTGGAGTTCCCTATGAGGGAACTACACGTGGGGGAAGCGGGAAGCATTGCTAAGGAGAAGAATATTTGCAATTGGGCACCTGGGAGGAGGTTGTTCACCCCAGGAGGGTAAGCAGTTTCTTCCAATGGGTCTTTTTTTTTTTTTCCAATGGGGTCTTTTACAGTGACTCACCATTATTGAAGCATCTGTCCCAAGTGGTAAATTCTGAGGGGTAATAAAAGTTGGCCTGGGCCAGAGGAAGTTTCCAGAATATCATCTTCCTGTAAACAGGTCTCTCCTTCCAAAACTGCCCAGGTAACTGGCTAACACAGCAGGAAGAATGCAAGGGTTGGGTCTTCTTGATTTCTTCATAGTGGAATGGGCTCTGATCTTAGCAGAGCTTGGTGGGCTGGAATAACAACTGGCTTCATATTGGGCCTTGTCTTGGTCTTTCCATTTTCTCTGCAATCAGTTTTTTTTTTCCTTGTATATTTCAGTTACATCAGAGACAGTTTCTCAATTTTGTGGGTTGTAAAGAAATGATAGCCACAAGAATCCTAGTTTACACGTTGGCCAGCAGAGGTCATAGTGGCAAGCTCAGCACTTTGCTCCCCTTCCCCTTTCTCTTAGTGCTAAGGGAAAATATAACAAAACACAAAGAACCTGGACTTCTAAAGCTGGGGAAAACATGTACATATATGGATATATTTGAGATTCGTTACACAACAGATAAAGGGTAATTTTGGTACACATACCCATGAAATAAAAGGACCAGGTTTATTTTTTTCATTCCAGCAACCCTAGGATGGTAGATCATGAAAGCAGAACAGTCCACTTAGAGACAATGAGATTAGTTTAGCCTAGGGTGAGGTCCCTATTTCCACCTCTGAAAAACTTAAAAAACAATACCCTGACCCTTAAAAAATACAAATTGCAAATAGAAATTTATAAATTTTTTAAAGACCTCCAGCAACCTGTTGATTACTAAACCAGTTAAAGCTCAATCAAATATCCAGATTTTTCATCAGTCCTCCACACTTCATGTTATTGGAAAATACAACTCAATTATCTTATCTTTATCTTTACTTTTAAAAAATTATCTAGTGGGAAACCTTTTTAATATTAAAACAAACTTAAATCTTGTTACCCATTGTTTTAGGCAATGATACAAAAGGGAGAATGGAAAGTAGAGAATACTCACCATTTTCTCTGAGAAGTCAAAATTCAGTCACTCTGATGGCTTCTCTCTCTCTTTTTTTTTTTTGCAGGCAATGGGGGTTAAGTGACTTGGCCAGGGTCACACAGCTAATAAGTGTCAAGTGTCTGAGGGTGGATTTGAACTCAGGTACTCCTGAATTCAGGGCCGGTGCTTTAACCACTGCACCATCTAGCTGCCCCTACTGGCTTCTCTTAATAAGCTTAGGGGTTAATCAGAGAAAGAAGGAGGCTTGGAAAGTTAAAAAGCTTCTAAGACTTCTGGGAAGAGTTATCCACCTGCCTCTAATGTAGCTTCCTTCCCAATTCTCCTCCTGTCCTTCTTCAGAGAGCCTTTTCTAATTGATGTACCAGAGTGTATAGCCCTCCAATCTTGATCTTCTGATGAGAGTTTTTTCTTTTCAAACTCAAAGGTGTTCAGTGATTTATGACTCCTCAGAGCTTAGTTCAAACTAGCAAGAAGGCTGTTACATATATGTTTATTAATCAACAATCATTTAGGTATGGACTACTCAGCTAATCCGTGCAGTGGATAGATCACTGTTCCCAGATTCAGGAGGACCTGAGTTCAAGCTCCACCTCAGACACTTACTAGCTGTATGACTCTGGGCAAGTCACTTAACTTCTCTTGGCCTTCATCCATTTGGCAAGGAAATGGCAAACCACTCCAGTATCTTTACCAAGAAAATCATGTGGAAATTATGGTCCATGGGGTCACAAAGACACGACTGAACAACAACAAACTTTGAATGTGATAGGCGTGGTGTAGTAGACAGGTGACTAGCTTTGAAGCCAAGAAAAATTGGAATTAAATCTGACCTCTGACTGACAAATACTGGTTATGTTACCCTAGGTAAATGTAAATTCTGGATAACCTCTCAGCATTCTAGGCAACTCTGTAAGGCTGTCAAGTTGCAGGGTAGGTATTTACCTGCATCAGTAGGTGTTGTCCTCACTAAGGGAGTTCCCTCTGTGGATCTAATCACAGGTGCTAGTCACTGTATTAAACTCTAAGGGTACAATGGAAAAACAAAAATGGTCCCTGCTTACATTCTAATGAGGGTAAACAATGTGTACTCTACAGAAATAGGTGGTTTTTGTTTTTTACAGGATAAATATGGAATAGAAGGGATGTAGCCTTAGAGGGAGAGGCATTAATTAGCAGTCAAAAGGACTGGGGAAAAAAAGCCTTCTTGCAAAAGGTGGCATTTTAGCAGAATCTTGAAGGAAGCCAGAGATTCTAAGAGGTAGAGGTGGGGATAGAGAGCATTCCAGGCATAGTGGACAGCCACTGCAAGCACACAGAGACAGGAACATGTTTACAATTAATAAAATTACCCCTCTAGCATTGAGAAATCCCTCAGGTGGACCCACAGGGCTTGGGTACTCAGATGAATCCATTCTTCCTTTAATTCACTACTTCAGCATGTCAGGGGGGAAAATGGTTTAAGGTCTAAGTCATGGCTTATGCCTAAGGCCTCTACAAAAGTGAGGAGTAAAACTACATGCATGGTATGCATAGTATGAATAAGGTATGGCCAATTGATTCCTATACACACAAGAAATGCTAACCATAAAAGGTTCCCAAACACACACCATCTAGTGTTTTATTTTTTACAGAGTGCTTTACATATACTTAATCAACAAGCATTAGTCTCTTGGATTCAAAGAAAAAAAAGTAAAATATTCTAAAGTCAGAGAAAACAGGTAGATATATGAATATATTCGATATTCTTACAGAAGAGATAAAAGGTAATTCTTGGACTCACCATCAGCTAAGAGGACTAGATTTCTTTTTCCTCCCAGCAACCCTATAAAGTAAGTAGTAGTGCAAATATCATTAGTAATGGAAAGGGTATGAAATTTAGAATCAGATAAACTAAAGTTGACCACTGGCTGGGCTTGGGTTCATTGCTTAAATGAGCCTCAGTTTCCTCATCATAAAATAAAGTTAGACTAATCATTTCTCAGGTCCCTTTTATAATATAAATCCTATGATTTTTATTTTCAGAAGAGGAAACTTAACCTTATGAGAGGTAAAGATTATCCAAGGCAACAGTTATTAAGAAGCTGAAGTGGACTTGAACCTTGACCTTGAAGGTCTTTTGAAGCCAAGTGCCATGCCCTTTTCACCAGATATGCTGCTCTAAAACAATAGTGCTAATTAGGAGCTACTTTCAGCAGTTTTCCCATAAAGGAATTCTCACCTGGAGGCAAGGAGAAGTCTTAAAATCTATTTAGTAAATTGGAGAATGAGACACAGCAAGATTTGGTATTTTGCCTGAAAACCCAGACAAATGGGTGGCAGAAATGGAATTAAGCCAGGGTTTTCATCTACATTAGATCCTTTGTCTCTTAGTAGAAAGGTTCATATCAATTTCAACTATTTGGGGATACATACGGAGTCTTAGCAGTAATGAAAACATGAGGTCCGAGTTTCCACTTTAACAGTTTTGAAGGGGCAGAAGGACAGAGGCAGAAGCAGTCACTCACTCAGAGAACCCTGGTGAGCCCACCCACCTCCTGTAGGCATGCTGCAGCTTTCCCCCTTTTAATTAAATTCCGTTCAGTTCAAGTGAATGATAATTAAAACAAACATCCCATATCATACAAATTCATGCCCTTTTCTTGATCTGCCCCCCAACCCCATCCTCACCCCCCCAAAAAAGAATTTTAAAACCACAAGAAATCTTGACCATGTTTACAGCACAGATATCTGTGGAGTAGGAAACAATCAAATGGCAGTCCGCTCTTGTAGACAGTGTATGAAACCCTGAAAAGGGAGAGGCTGCCGGTTTGGAACTCCCTTAAATGCATTTTCCCTGTCATATAAAAGTTTGGTGGAGTCATAATCCACCATCTGTCAATGGCTTCACTTAGTAAAGATGCTATCCGAAGTGATGACAGGCTACTTATCATGAGTGCCAACCCCTGGAATTGAGGCCCTGTTTTCATTTTCAAAGGAACAAGAAAGTCAGGATGGCTAATTTAATAAACAACAACAACAACAACAAAACAAAAACCAACAACCCTCCTCTTCGCCTTCTAGATGATCCTATTTGGAAAGATGAAGCAAAGGAAAATGGAAAGTCATGGGAGCTGAGGTTTGAATCCTAGCTTCTCTACCTCCCTCCCTACCTACCACCTGTCTGAGGCTTTCTTAAATCCCTCACCTCTATAAAATGAGAGGGCACCAGATGAACTGATGAATGCTCAAGTCCCTTCCCACACTAGATGCATAATCTTATGAGTAAATATTTTAAAACTGTGGAACTGGCGGCTTCCACCACTTATCTCAGTACTGGGTCAGATATTCAGGTGCTGCAAAGTAGCTGTGGATTATATTTTGTAAAAAATGACAAAACAAAAAATGTTGATAATAGAACTAAGTTTTTGCACTCCTTACCTGTGGATTTTCCTGTGGTCTAGATAGAATTTTAACTGCATGCTGTTTATTTTTCATACCTTGAGCACAAGAGACCTAGGTTATTATCTAGGGGTTATACCCCTTTTCCTAGACTCTAGTTCCTCCCCTAGACTTAGTGACAGAGGTTAAAATCACAGAATCTCAGTCCAAGAAGAAAAGCCTCAGAGGCCATGCATAAGCAAGAATGAATTCTACACATCTTCAATGTGTTTAAAGATCTCTAAGGAGGGTTAACCCACTACCTTGTAGAGCAGTCTATGTTATTTTAGATAGCTTTAATTATTTTATTTTATTTGGGCAATGAGGGTTAAGTGACTTACTCAGGGTCACACAACTAATAAGTGTCAAGTGTCTGAGGCTGGATTTGAACTCAGGGCCAGTGCTTTATCCATTGTGCCACCTAGCTATAGCGATAGCTCTCATTATTAAGAAGTGTTCTTTTCCCTCCCCTTCCCTCCTTTCCCCTTCTTCTTTCCTTCCTTTCCCTTCCTTTTTTTAATTTTCCTGATATAAATGCTAAATCATCCTCATTGCCAGACTCTATTGCTATCCTCTGGGAGCAAGCCCAACAAATCTAATCCTTCTTCCATAAAGCAAGACCTTCAAATCCTTGAATCCCGCAATATTTACCCTCAATTTTTTTCTTTTCCCAAGTTACTTCAGTTTGACGTTGGATAGTATGTCCTTTCTCGTCATCCTTATAGACAGGTTGCCCCTCTGGCCACATTCCAGCTTGTTTTTCTTAAAACCTGGTTGTTCAGAACTGAATGTGGTATCCTAGGTGAGAGAATGTGTACAGCAGGCCTAGTCACTTCCTCCTATTGCAATATACACTTCTCTTAGTGCAGCGTAGTTTGATACTTGCTTCTCTCTCTCTCTCTGTCTCTGTCTCTCTCTGTCTCTCTGTGTCTCTGTCTCTCTCTGTCTCTCTCTCTGTCTCTGTCTCTCTCCTGTGTCTCGTCTCTCTCTGTATCTCTCTCTGTCTCTCTTTGTCTCTCTTTCTCTCTTCGCTGCCATGCCACACATGTTGACTCATATTAAGCTTAGAATCCTCTAAAATGAATGGTCATCAATTAGGGAATGGCTAAACAAACTGTGTTATATGATGGTGATGGAATATTATTGTGCTATAAGAAATTACAATGACTTCAGAAAGGCCTAGAAAGAGAAATGAATTGATGCATAGTGAAGGGAGCAGAACCAAGAGAACGTTGTACACAGTGACAGCAATATTGTTTGATAAAGAACTGTGAATGATTTTTCTCAATAATACAATGATCTGAGACAATCCCAAAGGACTATTGATGAAACATACTATCTACCTCCAAAGAAAGAATTGATACTGATGGAACGGACTGAAGCATGCTATTTTTCACTTTCTTTTTTTCTTTTAATCAAGTTTTATTTTTGAAAATAACAAATATGGTAATGTTTTACATAATCATACATGTATAACCCCCATCTGATTGCTTGTTGCCTCAGGGAGAGGGGAGGGGAGGGGGGAAAGGAGGGTTAAAAATTGGAACCCAAAACTACAAATAAAAATGTTTATTACATTAAGAAAATAATCCCCTAAAACCCCTTGATCTTGTTTATATGAAAGTATTGTCTAACTATGTCACCCCTATCTTCCTTCTTGCACTGTTACAGTCCGATGTTTCTGAACTGAATATATGGACTATCCATTTATTTCCTCTCCTGAATTTCATCTTATTTTGACTCTGCCCATTCATGGGAACTCTGAAGTAGGTTTAAAGTCATTAAGATTTACATCAGCAAAGTAAGCCAGAGTTAACACCATACTGATCACACTCCTACTTAGCTGCCCAAACAACCACTAAAAGTTTATGTTTATTAAAAACAAATCCCAAACTGACATTTTACTACATCTCTCCTGCAAATAGAAAGGGACACTGGTTTCATTTTTAGATGGTTATTCTACCCTTTGGACACAGAGGTTTGGGGGAACAATCAAATCAGGTTTTTGATTAGCATCAAATGCCCTAGCTTTGTTTTGCTGAATTGTTCTCTTTAATATCAACATCTTCTGGTCACTGAGGTTAACTTTTATGTAGAGATGCCCTCCAGGGAGGAAATGAATTTGATATAATCCCAGTTTACCTGAAAGACAAAGAATTTGTGCTTAGATGTGAAGTATTGGGATACTGTTTTCAGTTTCTCATTTGAAAGACCTTCAGCTGGAAAAGGACTGGGACAGAAGAATAAACTAGTTAGTCAGCCAAACAGGGATAAGGAATCTAAGACCCTCGGAGTTGCTCCCTCAAGCTAAGCAATTATAAAACAAACAAGAGTCAAACCCACACTTTCCTGAACCATAGTCTGATATTTTAACCATTAGAATCCTGGGAATAAAAAGTCCTTTTAATTTGCATTGGCTTTCCCTCCAGACTGACTGGCTGGGTCCCCAGAAGAATATCAAAAGACAAACCACTTACTGTCTAATGCCAGTAACATCTATTTCTTAAGATTTTTCATCAAATACTATTCCATCCATTCATATATTACATTTCTCTTATGTCAAATAGAAATGACTTATCAGTAACACCTTCCTGAAGTATGGTCTGGTGGATGGAGAGCTGGTCTCAGAGTTCAGAAGAGCTAACTCTGACATAAACCGTGTGTGTGATTTTGGGGAGATCACTAACCTTTGATCGCTCTGGGCAACTCTAACACTCTCAGTCATAGAAAAGGTATTCACATGCATTGGTTTCCTCCTCTGGGAATTCCTTATACCAGCACAAATAGAAAATTCAGATTCTGTCCTTATAGATTAGGAACAACCTTGTCAATATTGAATTTTATTGTTTTTGCTAATTGGATGTAAGATAGTTCCTCAAAACTGTTTCAATTTCACATCTTCATTTTTAAAGAGGAATTACATTTTGAAACAATGTGTTTTGTCTTTTAAAATGTTTTAGTTCTGATCTTGGCATTAAAATGACACTGTATTATAAGGTGGCCATATATGCGCAGATATATGATACAATATGAGGTGATAGCTCTAACTTTCACATTTCTATCACTTTTCTCTTATATTTATGTTTTATAGACTGATTTCTAGTAGGTTCTGGGTACTATGGTTGTATACCAAATAAAAAGTTTAAAATTATTATTTCTGAAACCTTTTTGATCAGGTATTCCTCTGGGTACCCCATGAATTTTTATTTGAAAAATAGACATGAATAAAGTTATTGTATTTTTTAATATGCTAAACATACAAGCATATCAATATACTTATAAAAATACATCCACCTGAAGTCCACTAAATGGCTCAGTAGAAAGAGAGCTGGATGTGACATCAAAAGTTGTTGCTTTTCAATTGTATTCGATTCTTCATGACCCCATTTGGAGTTTTTTTAAAAAAAGATACTGAAGTGGTTTGCTATTTCTTTCTTCAGTTAATTTTACAGATGAAGAAACTGAGGCAAACTGGTTAAGTGACTTGTGCAGGGTCACACAGCTAGTAAGTGTCTGAGGCCAAAATTTTTTTTGTTTCTTGTTCGTCTATTTTTTGGTTTTTGTGGGGCAATGAGGGTTAAGTGACTTGCCTAGGGTCACACAGCTAGTAAGTATCAAGCTCTGAGGCTAGATTTGAACTCAGGTCCTCCTGAATCCAGGGCCGGTGCTCTATCCACTGCGCCACCTAGCTGCCCCCTGAGGCCAAATTTGAACTTAGGAAGATGAGTCTTCCTGTTTCCAAGCTTGGCAATATGTTCACTGTGCCATCTAGTTGCCCCTGACATCAGGAAGACTGCAGTTCATTTGGAGCCTCAGAAATTTATTGACTGTGTGACCCTGGACAAGTCACTTAATCCCTACCTTAATTTCTTCATCTATAAAAGAGGGATAATAATAGGACCCACCTCTCAGAGTTGTTGTAAAGATAGTATGAAATAATATTTCTAAAGTGCTTTACAAACATTAAAGCAGTTGTATAAATGCCAGTGATTAGTTATTATCATGACAGTGGTTGTTTGTGTATAATCAGGTGATTAGGTCAAATTTACATAAGTCAATTTCCAAGAAACCAATGATGTCCATGATATGTCACCCAATGCTCAGCAATATAAGTTTCTGGTGGATGGGGAAAACCAAAATCAGTCATTATAATATTGACATCATCCCTATGCTGGATACTGTATTGTCTGTTTTTTAGACAGCAAATCATATTCATTGTGCCAGAGATTTTCAAGGTCTACATTTTGTCTTTCTTGATGAGTTTTCTGTGTCTCTGAAAACTCTGCTGGTCTTTTCAGTCCAGTAGACTCTAATATAGGGTGGGGCAATGACTAAACCATACCTTAGTGAATGAGAAAAGTTAATTCCCCTTCAAAAAAGGGGTTCCTTTACAAGCAGGGTGTGGCTCATTCCCTGAAAAAGCCTGGCTCAATAAACTTTAATTGCTCTTAATACTAATAAACTCAAGAGAAATTAATATCCACTTATGATTTTAGAAAGCCAAGAAAAGGAAAGCTATGAGGATATATTTATATATTAACTTTTCCACAGTATAATACATGCTGTGTGTAATTCTTTGGTTGGAGATGGCAGGGCCCAATCATGGTGGACCATTCTTTCTGTGCAATTGTGTTTTAAGCTGCCCACAAACCCATTCAGGTTGTCTTGAATTTAAAATTAGCTTCTTAAAGATTAAGGCTTAATTCGTTATGAAATTCTACAGCTTATCACCATATCAAAACTGGAACACAGGTAATGACATGTAAAAAAAAATCCACCCTTGTTTGTTTACTTGCTGGGTTGCTATCTTTCTTTTCATCAGTTTGTTCAGTTTAGACTGGAATAGCAAGTGTTCTTTAATGTTCTATAAGGCTGGGAATAGATCTAAAGTCCTAATGGCTGAGGAGGGAACAGTGCGGGAGGAAGAGGGAGGAGGGGGATAGAAATAGCTAAAAATACTGTTCCTATGCCCAACCAGGATGCATCAAAGGCCAAATTGGCCCTGCTGCTTGTACTTATATTATGCTTTGTTCCAGAACAATGACACTAATAATGATTTTTGTTTGTAATTTTTGATTTTGCAGGAGCCAAATCTCCCTATAAAATGTGGTGGGGTGAACTAACTTACTTGCTCAGATGAACAAATCAGCCTCCCAGGATATTTCTTTTTATTCTATTTGAGTTTTGCTTTCCATATTTGGTTCTGCTCTCTTGCCCAGTGCTCTTGCTTTAGCATTTTTTAGTTTTGTTTTTTTCCAAAATAAAAAAAAAATGTTAAAAGT
Source organism: Dromiciops gliroides (assembly GCF_019393635.1). NCBI lineage: Eukaryota > Metazoa > Chordata > Mammalia > Microbiotheria > Microbiotheriidae > Dromiciops > Dromiciops gliroides. The sequence goes on along the minus strand of NC_057861.1, from coordinate 160,820,459 downwards.
TTCCTAACCCTCAACTCTTTCCCAATGGATGGATAGATAGACTAAAAAGGGAAGAGTGGGGGCTAGAGGGGGAGGCTACACTGATTCAGTCAACATGATTAATTTTAAAAAATTGAGATCAGAAATGGAGTGTCTGCCAGGGGTTAGCTGGAAAGCAGGTTCATGAAATGACATGCTTTAGTGATTAAAAACAACTGTAAATGCCCCATTAAACAGTAGCCACTCTCATTATTGACTAGAAATGTCAGGGCTGGGGGAAGAAGTTTATTTAAGAACACTGACTTTTTTTTCAACTCTATTATAAAAAATTAATGTTTGGGGCAGCTGGGATATTTTACATGTGGTTTGTTCATAGAAAATGGTTGCATAAGGGGGCAGACTTGTCTGTCGGACCAGACCAGCAGATGCAGCCCAGTAAGGTTTTTTCCTTATTTTCCTGAGAAGGAGCTGGTCATGTTCACAGGACCTGATCTGTGTGGTGAAGGTGAGAGAAGAGATTCCAAGACAGTGCTTGAAATGGAGAGAGTCACTCCTTTGTTTCAGACACCTGCAACCCTCCAGGGTTCACTCAAATACCAAAATCAGTTAGCCAATAAAGATTTATTAAGCACCTACTATGTGCCAGGCACTATAGTTAAGTCTTTCAAGGTTGCTAGTCTTTACTATGTAACATTGTATTGAAACATATATACCCTGACCCCATTCTTTCAGGGCTAGGCCTGCTATATTGGCCCTCAGGGTTCTAGGGTACTCTTAGGGTTTTGTGGGGTGTCTATTCACTTTTGCCATTGGCTCAATCCTCTACTGGCTATGTTTGCCCTCTTTTATGGGGCCAATAACTAGCACCCTAATTTTATTTTACTACTTAACATCAACACAAGGACATTCATTTCAAGGATATAGCAAGAATAAACATCTGAATATTTTCTCCAAAACATTGGGGGCATAATACCTTCTCTGCCATCTTGGTCTTTGATGAGGGGTTGGATTAAACTAAAATATTTGCTCAGTTCAGCCATTGGGGGTGGAAGTGCTTGGAGAGTGGGGAGGGATTTCTCTCTCCTTACACCATATCAGCAATGATATCTAACAACAAAGCAGACAGTATAGCCCATCCAGAAGTTCATAAGCTCATTATTTGAGAGAATTAATGACATGATTGAGGGAGTACAAACACATATTCCAGGTTTCTGTCTGGAGTATACAGATACAGTATACCTATATACAGATACAGATGGGAGGAAACAAATTCAAGTGATGGGACCCCTGTCACTAGAGAAGAGGGCTGGCTATGGGGAATAGCAGACTAAGAACCCAGCTGAACAACCTAACAGAGATGCTATGCCTGAGGGCACATTTAAGTGTACTTTATGAAGAGAGAACAGACTTCTAGGCTCTGCAGTCCCTTATGTCCTGACTTTACAACACATTTATCATCCTACTCCAAGTTTGATTCCACTGTTCCCATGGATGTTATATGGATTTGTGGGAGAGTACTCCCCAACTTTATGGGGAAATTGTTTCATAGCTACTGCTTTTAGTATACCTTAGTCAATGCCATGGTTAAGGGCAATTTGCATATGCTGGTTTATAGTTAATGGGAAACAAACTAGTTGGGACTCATAAGCAACAGGGTTAAAATATAGACTCATAAGGTTATTCCTAGAACCCAAACATAGCAACTACCTCTGAGGACCCAATCCTCATGTGTGAATGTAAGTTAGGGAAATAGAACAAAGGAGATGTTTCACAGATGTACAAAATGTATACAAAATAAATACAAAGTAATATTAAGGGCATTAAGGCACTAAGAGTTGGGTAAAATGTTTCTTGTAAAAGATGATTTTTGAGTTGAGTTGTGATTAAAAAATAAGGCATCCTAAGAAGCAGAGACGAAGAGAGAATCCATTCCAGAAATGTGGGATAGCCAATACAAAGACAAATAGAAAAAAGATGAAATGTGATGTGTGAGAAGTATCAAGAAGTCTAGTTTTACTGGACCATAGGTAAATAATAAATAATAATAATATCAATGCTGTAAATATCAATTTTTTCCTCCCACTCCCTTTCTTCCCATATTCAATCAGTTCCCAAGTCCCATAGATTTTTCCTACATAACCATTTCTAAGGCAATCATCCCAATCTAAGCCTAAATCACCTCATTCTTGGTCTATATCAAAAGTCTCCTAACTGATACAAGGTGGGAATAGGCAGCAGTTCTCCTGAAAAAGGTATGAGAGGGAAGAGGTGGAGGCTTATAGAGCAATTCAGAGACTATTGCAATAGATCTAGGAAGAGCTGATTCACACCTGACTAGGAGTTATGTAGCTGAGCCAGTAGAAAGGGGAGAAGAAATGCCAGACATATTGTGGAAGTAGAATGAACACTTAGAGGGAAGAGGGGAGGGTGATTATGATGCAAATGTGAGTGAGTGGAAGAACTTGGTATGGTCTAGAGAAATGGGGAAGTTAGGAAGATAGTTAAGTTTGGGAAGAAAGATCCTGCTGTTTTCTATTTTGTCCATGCTGAGTTTGAGATGCCTAAAGGCCATCCATTAGGATGTTGGTGGTGAGGGAATGGAATTCAGGACATAGATGGGGATGGATATGTAGATCTGGTAATCATTCATCTTCAGAGGGGTGAAAACTGAACCAGGGAGATCTGCTGAGATCACCAAGGAAAGAATGTGTAGAGAGAGGAGAGGGCCCCAGACAGACCCAGCAGTGGGGATGGACTGGACATGAATGATGATCCAACAATGGAGAATGAGAAGTTAGAGAGGTAGGAAGAGGTCCAAGAGAGAGAAGTGTAATGAAAACCAAGGAAGGACAAAGTATTTAGGAAGATAAGGTGGTCAATAGGGCCAATAGTTTTAGGTCCTTTTGTTTTAGATCAATAGCTCTTAGGTATAAGGTATTAAAGAGAAATTTATATTTAATATAAGGTCTCTCTATGATGTGATCAGAAAAATTCAAAAGACATTGGTAAAGAAATAATATGGAGAAAAAATATGGTAGAGATAGGCTATATTTTATGAATAATATTGATACAATATAGTATTTTCAGAAAACTGGTTGAAAGAAATCTTTAAAATGTTTCCTTCCAGAATATGAAAGGAAAACTAAGATAGTGTAACATGAGTGTGGGATTTGGGTTCAAAGACTGCCTCTGATATTTATTTGCTGTGGGCAAATCACAGAACTTCATTGAGACCCAGATTTCTCATCTTTAAGGAGATAATAATACATAGAGTGCTTACCTCATGTAGTTTCTGTGAGGCCTAAAATGAGGTAATATATGTAAAATATTTGTAATACTTCAAGTGTTATCTAAAGGTCAGTTATTATGCCTTTTGATTTTCCTTCCATGCTCTAGCACTGTAAATAATGTATTGTATAACAGATTCAGGCAAGAATGTCTCCATGTGTAGCCTATGCAAGGTGATCACTCCTCTCTCTGTTACTGGCTCATTTTCCTTATTTATTCTCACCCTGGTTTCTAAAGCAATAAAGAGGTACATTCTGATGTTTCCTCATAAATTATTAAAATGGCAATAATCCTATCACTAATTCATCAATTAGTTCTGAGCCCTATCTCAAAGGATTAAGTTTACTAATTTACTAAAGTGGAGAGTTCTTTTCCCCCTAGCTTTAAAAAATAATTTTGTAGGTATCTTTTGTTTTTTATTACACCTATATTTCTCAGTGTATTATTTCTGGAAAGTCATCCTTAATAACAAAATAATAATAATAATAATAATAATAATAATAATAATAATTAGTGAAACTAAGCTAAATACAAAGTAAGTCTTACATCATCTATAGTGTTCCATGTCCCTCACCTCTGCAAACAAGGGAAGTTAGTAGCTTCTCATCTCTCTTATTTGAAGACAAGCTTGATCATCATAATTTGGAAGTTTCCAATTTCAGCTGTCTGTTGTTGTTGTTGCCTTTTATATTGTTGTGGTCATTGTATACATTGTTTTCTAGTTTCTTCTTACTTTACTTTTCATCATTTAATGTTATCCCATACTTTACTGTATTCATTATCTTCACAATATACTAATTTATCACGATTTTTTTAGCCATTCTCCAAAACATGGACATCTACATTGTTTTTACTTTTTTATTACTCCAAAATGTGCTGTTAAAAATATTTTAGTGAAAAAGAGAAAAAAGACCTATTTGTACAAAAATGCTCATCGCAGCTCTTTTTTGTGGTGGCTAAGAATTGGAAATAAATGGATTGCCCATCAGTTGTAGAATGGCTAAATAAACTGTGGTATATTATTATGATGGAATAGTATTGTGCTATAAGAAATGACAAACAAGAAGATCTCAGAAAGGACTGGAAAGATTTATGTAAACTAATGTATAGTGAAGTGAGCAGAACTAGAACATTGTGCACAGTGATAGCAGTATTGTTTGATGAAGAATTGTGAATGACTTAATTATTCTCAGCAATACAATGATCTAAGACAATCCCAAAGGATGAATGTTAAACCATACTATCCACCCCCAAAGAAAGAACCGATATTGATTGAACAAGACTGAACCATGCTATTTTTCACTTTCTTTTTTTTTCTTTTATTCAAGTTCTATTATACAAAATGACTAATATGGTAATGTTTTATATAACTGCACATGTATAACCTGTATCTGATTGCTTACTGCCTCAGGGAGGGGGGAGGGAAGGCTGGGAAAGAGAGATAAAATTTGGAACTCAAAACTTTAAATAAAAATGTTCATTATTTTAAAAAAATATTTTGGTGTATATGTAGCCTTCAATTTTTTTCATGGACCTCCTTGGAGTATATTCCAAGAATTGAAATCTCTGGATCAAAGGATATACATTTTTTACTCATACTGTTTGTATAATTCCAAAATGCTAGACTGCCAACAATGTATTAATGTACCTATTTCTCCAAAAACCCCTATAACATTGATTATTGCTCACTTTTGTCACCTTTAGCAATTTGCTGGGTTTGAGGTAAAATTTCAGAAGTGTTTTGATTTGCATTTCTCTGGAATAATAATTCATGATTTGGAACCTTCTTATAAATGGTTGGGGATAGCTTGTAGTTTTCATTCTAAGAATTACTTTTTTTCATACTTTTGATGCATTGATTTGATCTATTAGGACAAAGCTTCTTAAATTCTGGATCATGACCCCATATGGGGTTGTGTAACCGAATGCGGGTGTCATGAAAAATTTGGCAACAGTAAAAGGTTATGTATATCTATTTTATATATCTGCATATCCAGGGTCACATAAAAATTTTTTTGAGTGAAAAGTGGTCACAAGTGGAAAAAGTTTAAGAAGCTCTCCACTAGGAAATGGCCTTTGTTCTTATGTTTCTAAATACTTTAATAGCTGGAACATCTTTATCACAGATCTTTTATCATCTATGACTTTTATCCTACATATATTGATTTTTACCATGGAAAAGTTTTTCAATTTCACATAATCAAAATTGTCTGCCTTATCTTTTGTAATCATTTCTATTATTTGATTGGTTAAGAATTTGCCATTTAACTAACTATAGCTGTTAGATGTGTGATATGCTTCTCTTTGATTTTATATGATGTGGCCTTTAGCAGCCAGGCCAAATATCTATTTTGAATTTGATATGGTATAAGATGATGGTCTCAACCCAATTCCTGCCAAGACTAATTTATGATTATTGCTTCATTATATAGTTTGAAGTCTAGAATTGTTATTCCCCCTTTATGCCTATTTTTAATTGGTACCCTTGATATTCCATATTTTTTTTGTTTCTCCAGATTATACATATACATTAATTTAGGTGGTATGGGCTTTTCTTAAAAGTCATATTAGCACAGCTATGAACACTTAACATCCATCCATTAAGTTATTTAAGGTGTTTTTTATTTCTTGATGGATCATTTTGAAATTGTATCCATATTCATTTTGTATTATTTTGAATAGAACTTCCTTTTTACTTTATTATTTCCTTTAGGATTTTGTTAATGTTGATAAAGAAATTCTGTTGATTGTTGAGGTTTTATTTTGTATTCTGATACTTTGCGGGGATTATTCATTGCCTCAGTTTCTTTTTTGATTTACTATTTATCATTAAACTGCAAATAGATATAGCTTTGTTATTTCTTTGCCTATTTGTATTTCTTTCATTTGTCTTGTGTTCCAAGAATTGCTATTGCTAGTACTTCTAAAAATTATGCCAACTAAGAGCCAGGAAAAGGGGGGCATCCTTATTTCCCCACTTGTTTATTGGGAAGTTTCTAGTTTTCCCCCATTAAATATAATACATTTTTTATTTTAGATAGCTGCTTTTAATCTTTTTTTTAAAAAAGATATTTCTATAATTATGCTTTGTAGGGTTTTTAGAACTTGGTTGTCCAACTTTGAGAGAATATTACACCTATGCAACTTCTGTTGTAGATCCTCCATTATTGTTCTTGTTCCCAAGATAAAAAAAACCCACACAGTTTAATAGTCATTAATGATATTTGTTTATAGTTCCTTCCATTCCATTCATATTTTTACCACCATCACCACCATCATTGCTGACATTTATCTAGTACTTACTATGTGCCAGGCACTGTGCTAAGTCCTTTATAATTATTATCTCATTTGATCTTCTCAACAACTCTAGGAGGTAGGTGTTATTATTAGCCCCATTACACAGAAGAGAAAACTGAAGTAAATAGAGGTTTAGTGACTTTGCCAGGATCACACAGATGATTGAATTTAGGTCTTCCTGCTAGCTTTCATAAAAATAATTTAGTAGGATGTTTTCTTTCTCAACTTTTGAGAATTTTGTAGCTTGTAGATATTCATTACTGTATTCCTTAAAACTTTGATGAAGGGGGCAGCTAGGTGGCACAGTGGATAAAGCACCGGCCCTGGATTTAGGAGGACCTAAATTCAAATCCAGCCTCAGACACTTGACACTTACTATCTGTGTGATCCTAGGCAAGTCACTTAACCCTCATTGCCACCCCCCCCCTCGAAAAAATCTTCAATGAAATTCTCAAATTTTTCCATCTGGAAACTTAGATATCCCTCTCAACCCTTTAGTAGTTTCTTTATAGTTGGTTCAATTTATTTTTCTCAGATTTGATTATTTAAGATATCTGTTTGATATTCTGTTTATCTGTATATTTTATTTTTGTAGATAATCCTCTAGCTCTTTTGAATTCTCAGTTTTGATGAAACTATGTATAGTAGATTCTGATTATTCTTAATGTTTTTCCTGATTTTACTGTGATCTTTTGTTGCTGTTGTTTCTTTTATTACCTTTTCTTCCTCTTTTTTCAAGTTGAGTAAAGCATTTATTAAGCATCTACCATGTACCTGTTATTGTGCTAAGTGTTTTATAAATTCTATCTCATTGATCCTCATAAAAACTTTGGGAGGTAGGTGCTATTATTTTCCCCATTTTACAGTTGAGAAAACTGAGGTAGGCAAAGGTTAAGTAACTTGCCTAGGTTACATAGCTAATAAGTGTCTGATATAGGATTTGAATTCAGGACTTCCTGACTCCAAACCTAGGACTGTACCACCTAACTTCCTTTAAAAATTGATCTTCTTAAAGGCTAAGTTTTTAGTTTATTTATCAGTCCTACAGTGTTTTTGCTTTCAATTATCTATTGAGCCTCTAATTTCTAAGATTTTCTATTTTTGTGCTTACTTGGAGTTTATTCATTAGTTTTCTAAATTTGAAAATTCTGTATTCCGTTAATTTTTTTCTTTTTTTGTTAATTTATAGTCTTAGGTATATATGTTTTCCTTTGAGTACTGCTTTAGCTACATTTCAGAATTTTTTGTATCAATATACAATCTCATGATTATCTTTGTCTTTCACAGTTATTAATTCTTTATGTGATTTGTTCATTGGCACACTCATTGCATGAGATGTTTTTATTAATTTTTCTGTGTTCTAGTACATAGTTTATTTTTGTAAATGTGCCATATGGTGCTGAGAAATATGTATATTATTTCTTCTTTCCATTGAAAAGACACCATATGTCTTTCACCATAGGTTTTCCAACTGCTTATTCACTTCAATGTTTTCCCTTTTGTTTATACTTTTGTTAAATTTGTCCAACTTTGAGAGAACATTAACATCTACAACTTCTGTTGTAGATCTTCTGTTATAAACAATTTTCTTGTTTATTTCTATTGGTGTTGTAATTAAACATATTTTTGGCTTTCTCTCATACCATGATTGTAGCTAATACTTTTTGGATTCACCTGATGTGTAGTAAGCTTTGGGGGGCGGGGGGGCTTGTGTGTTTTTGCCCATGCATGTGTGTGTGCCTGTCAGTATACATTTGGTCTTTAGATATATTTCTTTTATATAGCATATTGTGGGGTTTTATTTTCTTAACCATTTTTGCCACTCCCTTTTATTGGAATATTTAGATTTTTCATTTAAAGTCATGAGAACCAGGTTTTTGTTTTCCTCTATTTGTCTTTATTCTTTTAAGATTTGTTTTTAGTTTCTTTCTTCAAAGTCAGTATTTTTCCTCCTGTGATTAATTCTGCTTAAATGATTTTGGTACAAATCTCTTCACATAGAGATAGAATCTCTTACCCTTCTGTGTTTACTGTAAGTTTTCCTTCTGTATTTATCAACCTCCCAATCTCCTGGATTTAAGTGATCCATTAATAATGAAACAAATAATAATATAGTTATAATTACTTCTAATGTTTGAACTGTGAGAAAGATCACAGTCTTTTTTTTTTGGGGGGGGGGGTGAGGCAATTGGGGTTAAGTGACTTGCCCAGGGTCACACAGCTAGTAAGTGTCAAGTGACTGAGGCTGGAATTGAACTCAGGTCCTCCTGAATTCAGAGCCAGTGTTCTATCCACTGTGGCACCTAGGTGCCCCAAAGATCACAGTCTTTAAACATTCCTATTGTTGGTGACTTTTTCTCAAGTCTGTAAACAAAGGTCTGTTATTCATATCTCTCAGGTTTGCAACCAATTTCTTAAAAAAAACTTTCTTTTTGAATTTTCTCCATATAGTAAGAATAACTCAGTTCTCTCAGGAAAGAGGTTCTCTTAGTCGTTTCTCTTTGCCTTCCCACAGTCTCTTTCCAGCCATCATAGTTAATGGTCTTTTCCAAATGATAATTAAAATGTCAGTCTCCTAAGATGAGCTTCTTCATGACACAATAACCATATACATACATACATATACATATGTACATGCATGTATATGAATACATAGATTTTGCTAATATTTATCATCCATCCACAAATTCCATAGATGTTCCATCAACTTTTGGATACTATCTTTTATAGTTCCTGTCTCAGGAATTTTCATATGATTAATCAAATTTGCTAACTCAAGAAATACTGATTTAACAGTTTCTGAGGTCTTAGTCTGTTTGTTAACCATTTACATTTCTCTAATTCTCCTCAGTTATTTTAAATTATTTTATTACATTATTATTCTGTATAACATTCTAAGATCAAAAAGCTTTTATATGTTTGTATATCTATTAATTCACAATACTAATTAAACATAGTCTACATTTTCATATGACATAAAATTGCATTTCACAAACCAAAAAGGTATTTAGGTAATTACTTAATAAATAATTAGTGTACATGCAGCATGTACATTAATACATAATAAAATAGTTATATGGGATTAATATATATCAAATGAAATAGTAAAACAGGTTGATTATTGTCATTAATTATTAGCAGCACTATCTGAAATTTTGTACTTATAATTATAGTAGAAAATGCCTATTGTTGGAAAATTTTTGTGCTTGCAAAGAACTGGAAATTGCAGGGATGTCCATCAATTGGGAAATGGTTGAAAGAAATGTGGCATATAATTGTGATGGAATGCTACTGTGCTACAAGAAAGGATGAGCTCACTGATTTTAGAAAAATAAGAATAGGTTTGCATGAAAAAATGAAGAGTAAAATGGGCAGAACCAAGAGGATATTGAATACAGTAACAACAATATTGGTAATTTTGACAACTACAAATACCCAAATTAACTACAAAGGATATATAAAGGAAGACACTATCTGTATCCAGAGAAACAATAGATGTATAGAATGATTCAAACATATATGTATAAATATATTTAATACATGTATATAAATATATACCCATATATATACATATAGGTATTACAATACATGTAATCTATGTATCATATATATTTATATATGTGTGTATAAATATGTATACATATTTGTGTCTAATGGTAGCCATCTCTGGGGCAGAGGGAAGAAAAAAAGGAAAAAAGAGAAAAAGTTACTTGATAACTTTATTATATATTGGAAAGGATATCAAGTTGTATGTTATAGATTTGCAATTTCATGTACAATCACTTTTTTCTATTCTACTGTTATGGAAATGCTTATTTTATTTCTTAAGTTCAGAATAAAATAAATTAAATTTTTTTTAATTTGCCTATTTTCTAGTCTGAGTTCATGTTGAAAGCATACCTGTTTAGCTAGAGACTATCTGGGTGACATATAAACACTGCAAAACCCTGCATATTCTTGCAAAACAGTTTAGGAAACCATCTCCAAAGTATGAAGCTTTCTCCCCAAAGCATTGTGTGGGACATAGACCAGAGTAAAACATGGAATCCATATCTTGAACAAAAGTCCTGTATATAATTTCATAATCATCATTACTGTAGACAGTGCCAAATAAATATCTGTTGATTGTTTGACAACCTTGTTATTATGTGCTTACTAGACCAGGGGATTGACAAACTACAGTCTGAGGATGAAATCCAACATGCCTTCTATTTTTGTACAGTTTGAAAGCTAAGAATGGTATTCTCTGATGCCTGCTATAAAGCACTGCAACAGGGCCCAAAAGAGATGAAAGATAAGTAAAATATTATTCCTGACTTTGATGCACTTATGAACCATACAAGGGATGTATGAACTATGAAAATATGGAATTCTGTACAAGAAATATAAGAGAAATTAGTACAGACCAGCATATACTAATAGTAGGAAGCCTAAAAGTTATAAAGTGCTCTGTGAGGTTGGAGGAAGACTAGAGCATTTCCAGTTAGGTGAGATAAGAGAAGGTTTCATGTTGGAGGTGGGTTTGGAGCTGGACATTGAATAATAGGTACAACTTCAGGATGAATGGATGTTTGAACCTAGTTAGACCACATTTGTAGTATTTTGTTCAGTTCTGAGCATAACATTTTTTTCTTCAATTTATCTTTCTTTATTTAGAATTTTTCCCATGTTACATGTAAAAACAAATTTTAATATCTATTTTAAAAACTTTGTGTTCCAAATTCTCTTCCTCCCTCCCTTCCCACCCAGCCCCCTTAACAACTCAAACAATTCAATATAAGTTATACATGTGCAGTCATGCAAAATATTTCCACATTAGTCAGGTTGTGAAAGAAAAGAGAAAAATGATGCCATCAGTTCTTTCTCTGTAGATGTAGTTGGATAATTGCATTGCTGAAAATAACCAACTCATTCACAGCAGATCATCTTATAATATTGCTGTTAATTTGTATGCAGTACATTTCACTTTGCATCAGCTCATGTATGTCTCTCTAGGTCTTTCCAATAGCATCCTGCTCATCGGGTCTGAGCACAGGCACAACAAGAGTCCTGCCTCAGCACCAGTAGAGACCCCTGTAATCTCCCCCTGGCCAAACACTTGACTCTCTTACTGTCTGTGGGCTGAGTTCCAGAAGCTGCAGCTGTCGCAGCTAATTCTGAGGTTCCCAAGGCCTGTTTCTCTAGGGTGGCCTGTGTGGGGCTGGATCTGTGCTGTCATGTCCTGGACAGCTCTTCACTTCACTCTCACCCTGGTACAATAGACCTTTCTTGCTGACCTTAAGCAGTCTTTGGCTGGAAAATTATCTCTCTGCTTCCTTTTGTGGGTTCTGCTATTCTAGGAATTGTCCTATGGCATTATTTGAAGGTATTTGAGGGGTTCTGGGGAGAGCTTAGGGAAGTCACTTGCCTTTCCTCTGTCATCTTATTTCCATCCCTGAGCATAGCATTTTAAGAAAGACATGGAGACATTAGAGAATGTCCAGAGGAAATACAGTGGTGAAGATATTCAGAACCTTATTATATGAGGAAGTTGGAAGAATTGAATTAGAATGAGTTGAGAGAACTGAGGGATGCTTAACCTAAGATGCATAGACTTATGGAGGGACATGATTAGGCTGTGTACAAGTGTTTAAAGACTATCATGTTTGAAGAAGGATTTGACTTTTCTCCTTGGTAGCAAAGAATGGACCTTAAAGTTAATGAATGGAAGGTTGCGGACAGGCAGATTTTGCTTTGATTTAAGGGAAAACTGTATAAACAATTAGAGCATCCCCAAATGGGATGGACTACCTTTGGGAGTTGTGGTTTCCCCTCAGTAGAGGTCATTAGGAAGAAGTTAACCCATAGGATGTGCTGTAGAAGGGAATGCTGTTCAAATACTAGTTGGAATAGTCTCTTAGGTAGTCTCTTAGGTTCCTTCTAACTTCTAGATCCTGTGATGTTATCAAATCACATGAGGCCCAGGAAACCCTCCCAGTGCCTCAGAACTTTTTGTAGGGTACCAGAGTAACATTCCCTACATTTCACTAGAATCTACTCAGAGCTGTAAGAAGAATTTATTTTGCTTAATTCATAATAGCTTTGTTCATTTTCCAAATCCCAGATCATTATTCATTATGTATTTCATGTTATATCACACATTATAATTCTAATTTTCCATTCATTATCATGCCATACCCTTTCTTGAATTCATTTCTAATTTCCTCCATCCTACAGAATAGATGTGTTTCAGATTTTATTTCTCAAACAAGGATATATTATTAGTCTAGTTCTTCTTGGTTGACTTTCATTTCCTTTTCACATTTGCACTATTTCAAGGCCCTCTGCATTAGGAACTTGCCCTTACTAGGATCTGAAATATTTCCACTCGTTAAAGTTTTCTCATTTCCTCGCCTCTACATTAAATTCAGCTGTAGCGACACTGACCCTTGAAGCACTCCCTAAGAAACCTCACTCATTCTATATGTTGCTATTTACCAATACCTTGGATTATGTTTCTTTAGCCAGGTCTAATCAGTGGTCTTCCTCACAAACCAATTTGAACTAATTTGGCAAAACTGTTTCATGAGACAAGACTTTCCCAAAGTCCAAATATATTACATCAGCTGCATTCCTCTGTCTCCTAATTGTGAAACTTCTAGAAAAGAACTCATCTTACTTTTCCCTCGTGACTTATTCTCACAAATCTCCCTATGCTCCAAATTCCTGATGAACCTCAGTCCTCCAGATGTTAAAGACTTCTCAATCAACATTTTCCCCATCATTTATTTGGGAATTAAAGCTAGACATGATCTATCATTTGCAGGATTAGTCTTTTTCGATTAAAAAAAAAAAAGATGTTACTTCCATTCTAGAACTTTCTGCTTTTTTAAGTAATTTAAAAATAAGCATAATGTTTTAATTAATGATCTGGAGATTCCCTATAGTTTGAGAATCTATGTCATCAGCATTTTATTTATATATGCCATTTAAAGAAAATTCCACATGCAACATTCTAGTTTCTGCCCTTTGTTAAAACTTGTTTTTATTATTCTCTCATTACTCTGCAATTTACCAAATTATTGTCTTGTGTAGTACACATTTTAAAGCCAATTTAGGGGCCATTATTCCTTTGCTACCTAGGTTCCACCCTACTGAATTGGCAACCTGTGGTGTCTTTTCTTTGATTTCTCCTTCCATGATTGATGGTGAAGCTTTCTCATACCCACTAATCCTTGTGGACAGTATTCATATACCTTCCCACCCCGTTTTTACCAGGCTCCTGTCTCTATGGCTAATGATGACAAGCCCTCTCATTCTTCTCTCATTCCCTCTTTAATACACAATTCTTTTGTCAAAACTATTTTGGCCAGTCACTCTATTGATTTGATAATCCCAGCAACTCACAGATACTACTATGTGCTTTGTATGTACTCTGGTGGGCTGGAGAAACACTGGACTTGAAGGGATCCTAAATGAACAACCAAAAGAGTGACACTTTTTAAGTTCAAACAGTCCCCAATCTAAAGATGGCTTGTATTCCAAAAGATCATTTGTAAATTAGCTGTAAGAGCAGTTATTCAAAGAATGTTAGAGCTGGGACTATGGAAGTCATGTAGTCCATCTCCCTCACCTCACAGCAAAGAAAACAAGGCCCATAGAACATGATTTATGGAAGGGTTCCACAGATGGAAAATGGAGGTCTATGACTATCAGAGGAGATAGAGTGCCAGGCTTGGGGTCAGGGAGACTCTTCTTCCTGAGTTCTAGACCTCAAACAGTTACTAGCTGTGTGACTGTAGGCAAATCACTTAACCTGTTTGCCTCAGTTCCTCATCTGTCAAATGAACTGGAAAAGAAATGCCAAAGCACTCCAAGAAAACCCCAAATGGGGTCATGAAGAGTTAGACATGACTGAAATGACTGAACAACAAAAATATGACTTAAACTCAAGACTTCTGATACTCTTTCCATTATATCACAATTCCTGCCAGGTTAAGCCACAGGAGTTTATGTAGCCTCTACTTACTTTAATCCTTGTAAAGATCTGAAATGTCATTAGTTTGGGCACTGATGACAACATTTCCTTAATCATATTATTTTTTTCAATTATATATAAAGATAATTTTCAGCACACATTTTTGCAGAATTTTGAGTTCCAATTTTTTTCTCCCTCCCTCCTTTTCCCTCTTCCTAAAATGGTAAGCAATTTGATATAGGTTATATATGTGCAATCATGTAAAATGTATTTCCATATTAATCATAGTTGTGAAAGAAGAAACAGACCAAAAGGAAAAAATGTAAAAATAATAAAGGAAGTGAAAAATATGATGCTTTGATCTACGTTGAATCCATCAGTTCTTTCTCTGTTTTTTCAGATGACAATACTCCTTCCCTTAATAGATTATAAATGAGGTCCTGGGACCAAAATAATTCATTTCTTTTTGGCCAGTCTTATGGCAATGAACCTCTTTAAACTTCATCTGGCTCTAGGAGGGAGTACAGTTGTGGGAACCATATTCAAATATTTTCTATCTTTATAAGAGATACCAAAGTTTTTGAGCTTTTGAGAACATAGAGTGACATTTGTGTTATGATGAGAGATCAGGGAAGAATTTAGTAGCTTAAAATCTATGCAATTTAAAGATAAATAAGAGAAAATGGTTGTGACGGTAATTATACAAAATGAAAGGAAATTGAAGAAGTGTTTTATTTATCTTGAATTATAATGCTCGAGGAAATTTAGGTTTAACTAGAGGAGAATGAGAAGGTAGATAAACATTTATATGGAGATGTCAAAGGGAACTGCTAGGCATCGTTAATGGCTTTAAAGTTTGGTAGAATTGGCCCTTTATTTTGTCAAATTTTCATTTAGAAGTTATGGATTTCCCCATATTGCATCAATGTGTTACTATCGGTTTTTCATATGTTTGAAAGTGATAATCAAAATAATACTTTGTCTCATAAATCAAAAGAAAAGTGAGGAATAGAAAAGGGAAGAGAGATTTTCTTGGGTAAGTGGACAAGACTGGAAGAAGGATGGGAAGAAGAAAGTGGGTTAAAAAGAGGGTTTGTCTTTATGCAAATGTATAGGCAAAAGGCAGACAGGAAAAGAGAAAGAGCCTGCTTTGTGAACAACCCTTGAGAAGCAAAAGATTAAGTGGTGTGGAAGAGATATTGGGGCAGACAATTCCCTGTGTGGGCCACCAAATTGTCTTTGTGAGCCCAGCACAGCTTGGTTGACAGATGTGGAAATTTAAAGTTTAAATTTCCATTTAAAGTGGAAAGGGAGCACAATAAGCTGTGCGCATGTTTATTTGTTCCAGAATCATGGGCTTTTTAGTTGAAAGATCTCTTCCAATTATAAGAGCCCATCTAGATATTGTGCTGGGCCTGGAGACAGGAAGACTCGTCTTCCTGAGTTCAAATCTGCGTCTCAGACACTTACTAGTTATGTGACTCTGGGCCAATTACTTAATCTTGTTTGCCTCAGTTTCTTCATCTGTAAAGTGAGCTGGAGAAGGAAAGAGCAAACCATTCCATTATTTTATAAGAAAAATTCAAAATGGGGATTACAGAGAGTCAGGTATGGCTGAAATGATTGAATAACAACAATCCTTTATCAAGCACCTGATCTATGTCAGGTGCTATGCTAAGCATCCAGGACACAAAGAAAGGAGAAAACAGCAATAACAACAAGAAACCCCACCCCCCAAGAAGCAAAACAAACAAAGAAAAACGCAGCCCCTGCTCTCAAGGAGCTCACAATCTTCTAGGGAAAGGTCTACAGTGCAATGGAGTGGTTCTGACAAGAATCTGACAGTTTAGAAAAGTTCCAAAGCTATCCAGATAGAAGTCCTACTTAGAAATCTGCCTTTTAATTAGTGAAACTAACACGAAGCAGAAATAGATGGGTTGGATTTCCCAAGCAGCAGCAGTTCCTAAATCTGGCTCAGGCAGGGCAGGCCCAAATTTGGCTTGCACTGAGCAATGCCCATCAATCCTTTCTCCTTTTAGTTTTTTATCAGAGAAGTAGCAGTTTAGAACTGGGGGTGGAGAGTAGAGGAGAAAAATGGAAAGAATCTTAGATGTATAATCTAGTCTAATCTACTTGTTTTATGGACAAGAAGGCTGATACCAAGAGAGGTGTAGTGAATAAGTGATGGATCCAAGGTCAGACAGTTAATAAGCAACAGAGCCAGTATTCCAACCCACCCCCCAAATTCAGTGCTCTTTTCATTATAGTAAACTATATTTTGGCTTTTAGGGACCAGGGACACAATTCTGTTCTAGAGTCTTGACTTTCTGCAAGGACATTTGGGACATTTATATTGCAATTTATCACCATCCTGTTGGCTACAGCTGGAAGTAATGAAACATTGAATCAGCCTATTCCTAGAGGTACTGATGCTAAGTATTTGTCTCTGAACTTTTCTGAGTGTTTGTGTTCAGGGATGAACCTCATAATCCTTGTTTCCTATAAAGCCACTTTCCTAAGTGGGTGTTTCTAATGGGGCCAGTCTCTGGAACTTAGGGGTGGAAAAAACAGAGGAAAGCGGGATTTGCAGTTAGAACACCTGGCTCATCACCACTCTTGGTCTCAATTCCTTCATTTGTAAAATGAGGAGGGAGTTCAAGATGACTTTTCAGGTTCCTTTCAGCTCTAAATCTAAGATTCTAAGATATCCATATGCCCATAGTGACACTTATTATTAATTTCATTCTGAATGTGCACATCACATATGTGATGTGATCGATGGGCATTTCTTTACTATTACTGTTGTGGAATTCAGGGGGAAAATGACTGCAGATTTGGGGTGAGTCCAGCCAGGCTGCTGGAGTCAAAGGAATGGATCTATAATTAAGTGTAGAAATGCTAATGGTTATGCTAAGTATGTTTGAAGAAGAAGCAATGGCCAGAAATGAGCTTCTAAAAAATATAACTCCTGCTGGGGTCAGTGTGTGTGTAGGGAGTGAGAGCAAGGGGCCAGGGCCAGAAATGTGGAGGCATTCGAAGATTTTGCAGAAACTGGATTTAGAAAACGAGGGAACTGGGTAAACTTGTCGAGAATGATGAACTAGGGCCTAGGGCAGAGACATAAGGGTATAAGAAGAAAAGAATGAAAGAAAACAACAAGGAATTCTAGGGATAGGGATAGAGTAGAGAAACAAAACATTTTTTCTCCCTCAAGGAGGTCATAATTACCTTTTTTATTTAAAAAACTTTGAGGGGACAGATGGGGGAAATGTTCCTTTCCGTCATCGCTATCCCTTTTTTTCTTTTCTTTTTTTAGACTCTTACATTTTTAGATTGCAGTAATTATTATAGTTTTTCTTCAGTCACGTCTAATTCTTCATGACCCCATTTGGAGTTTTCTAGGCAAAGATACTGGAGTGGTCTGTCCTTTCCTTCTCTGGCTCATTTGATAGATGAGGAAACTGAGGCAAATGGAGTTAAGTTACTTGCCCAGGGTCACACAGCCAGAAATTGTCTGAGGCCAGATTTGAACGCAGGACAATGAATCTTCCTGACTCCAGAGAACTCTATCCACTGTGCCACCTAGCTGCCCCATAGTAAGGTTTAATAAATGCTTGCTGATTGTGCCTAACTTTCTCTATTCTACAGGTAGCAGAGGAAAGAACAGTCAGTGGGTAAAAGATATACTTAATAACCAAGAGCCTCCTAGGCAGAAGTGAATGGGTACAGTAGTAAAGAAAATGGGAGTTGGGAAGTGAGCACCAGACTGGGTGGGTACTCAGAGTTAATAAAAGGGTGTGTTAGGAAGGGAAGCAAGTTTTTTAACTTAGTTTTACCATGCTAGCCTGGAGGCAGAGTATTTTCTTACCTGGGCTTCTCCAGTTTCTTAAACAAGGCTTCAGAGCAGTGAAAGGTTGGAGTAGGAGAGAGAATAGAGGAAGGCTAATGGAAAGGTAAAACAAAACAGGAAATTATATCAACACCTTTTGCACAATCATTGAATATGTATGCGTAAGCATGAGGCTATCTCTAATTGGAAATGATACACCCAAGATAGATCATTTAATTAAAGGAGGGAGGATTACCCAGGCTAAATGGATTGTTGACATTTGTTTTGTGGCTCCAGGAGAGCAAAATTTTCAGAGGCCAAAGCCTTCCAAGTGAGTGAAGTTGTCTGATTTGCAATCATAGCAAAATACTACGGGATGGCAGAGACAGTGCTCTTACATTTCCTATTGAATTTAATCAGACAAACATTTTAATTTACGTTTTTATTTTGAATGTGATGAATACCCAAAATTCCATATATACATATACAAAGTAGAACAGAAAAAGATTATTATATGTGAAACATACAGCTTGCTTTCTAGAAAAGAAATCTCTAAGGTGGGGGAAAGGAATAAAATAAAAATGATTGACGTGATAACTTGATTATGTATTTAAAAGGAATAATAAGTTGTATGTTTGTAGTTTCATGTGCAATCATATTTTGATTATACAATGTTATAGAAGTGTTTGTTTATTCCCTAAATTAGAAGTAAAACAAATAATGGTGAAAAAAGAGAGAAAAGAATTTTACTTTCAAATTGCTTTTTTAAAAGTTACTTTCCAAACTGTCCTGCTTGACATTGTTTCATTCTGAACTTCTTTCTATTCCCTTCTATTCAACAAGTGCAAGCTACTATGTTAGAATGCTGGAGAAACAAAAATAATTCGTTCTCTGACCTTATAGAATTTATGATCTAATAATTTTCTCCACTGATAAAGAAGATATTTTTTGGTTAAATATCATCCAATTCAACCTCTTAGAAGGAAATCTTTGTTTTTACTAAGACAATCACATTTCCTATGATTATATGTTTTGGGAGGGCTTTTTTGGAGAAGGTGTGGACCCATTATTTTCATGGTATACAGAACTATTGGTGTAGAAATTTTTCCCATCAATGTAGGATAGCAACTTGTCTATAATTCAAAGATTCTGTAATAGCCATCTAAGGAAATGGAAGCTTTTTATGGGAGCTTTTGTTTTTGTCCACAGCTAAAAGAAAAAAAAAGCCATATTTTTGTATCTATATCCATATTTACATCTATGAATACATCTATAGATATACATGTATACACATGACTATACACCAATTCATAACACATATACACAAGTAATATGTTATGTAATATGTGTTATATATGACATGTGTACATATACATATGCATGTATACACACATATACATACTGTATAAAGATATGTGTATATATGCATTCTTTCTATAGGCATACTTTCTTTTAGCCTATATGTGGTTTTTTTGGTTTTTGGGTAGGGCAATGAAGGTTAAGTGACTTGCCCAAGGTCACACAGCTAGTAAGTGTCAAGTGTCTGAGGCTGGTTTTGAACTCAGGTCCTCCTGAATCCAGGGCTGGTGCTTTATCCACTGTGTCACCTAGCTGCCCTCCATATGTGTTTTTTTCTTTCATTCTCAATTGACGAGTGGGGTGAGAGGGAGAGAAGCCAGATTTTTGCTGATTAGAAAAAATTTTTAAACATTTTAAAAAGAAAAAGAACTCACTATCAACATTAAGCTTATTTGCTTGAAATATTGTACTCAGGCTATTGTGGGGATACTTTTGTTTTTAATGATTATCCAATTCCAATAACAGTTTATCTGTTTAATTCTCAAAAATATTTTGAGATCTATTTGTGGTTCAGGAATTTGTCATGCGTTAAGTTTGTGAAGGATAGTGAACTTCAGATGCATAATTCTAGCCACCAGATCCTATCTTCCTAAGTATTTGGTGGGCACATTATATTTTCAACTGGTAGTGATGTGTTGGGGTTTGTTTCTACCTCTTCCTTGCATAATCTGAATTGACCAACAAATCCAGCCTATTTAAGAAGAATTCATCTGCAATTCCTGGTGGTGATGACCTAATTCTGAATTGCCAACATAAACTCTTTCCTTCAATCCCATGAATAAATCCACCCTACTCAGTCATTTTGTTAATACTTCTTTGTTGACACATTATTTGATTTTCTGTGTATGTCACCCAGGGAGGGCCTTTTGATTCTACTCTTAGATTCACAGGCTCCATTCAGAGGTAAATGATTTTTGCTTATGTAGGGATAGAGGGAGTGGTCACCACAAGTGTAGTGAGAATTCCACATTAGGAGAAGGGGGTGTTGTAGAGTTTGGCTGGAAGGGAGGCATAATAGACACCTTTTTCCTCTTCTCCTTCCACCCATCTTTAAGGGAAACTTTGATTTCTTCCAAGAGGGAAAGGAGGAAGTTGAAGCTGAGGGCTATTTTGCTCTCCTCAGAGAAAGGGGATCCTGGACTAGAATTATATCTAGATACTCCTTAAATATTATTTATCTAGTGGTTATGATTTGGTTCCAACAAATTTCTGATTGCTGTATCATTTTTGGGAGGAAAATGGGCCCCTAAGCTCTACATCCAAGACTACATCCTTTCCCCAAATACCAGTTCCACAATGAACACACATAGCAAATAGCAAAAAAATTCATCCAAATTGTAGCAAAACAGAAATCAAGTACATAGAATTATATATACCAGAAAACAAAAAGTGAAAGAGCTCTCCCATTAGGAGTGAGAGAACTCAGTTTAACTAAGAGAGTATCTTGAATTTCAACCAAGGGGAAAATCCCCAGAGTCTCTAGAATAGCATGATGGGAATAGAGACATGATGGAGACTACCTACTCTTCTCATGTCTTTCCAGAGTCTTTTCCTTCAGTAACTTGAAGTGTCGTTGGTTTCTTCCACCTTCTTTATTGAAGCTGAAAACCAAGAACATCTCAATGAAGCATGCCAAAAGGGAACTGGCAAAGGCTGGAGTTTTCTCACTTCTCACCAACCCCACCCCACTCCTCACACAAGGCAGAGCACTGATGTCCATCAATACAAAAAAAGAGTTCCATATGAATGAGCTTTGGGACAAGTGTTATACTTACATTCAACAAATCTAGTGGCATATATCCATTGATGACTTTTATTGTTATTCAATGAAGTGGTGTTTGTTCCAAAAAGAATTCTATAAATTGTTTTTTAATATGGTTATCTTCTGCTCTGAGAATATTTATTCTTCCTTTTCCTCTTTTTGACAAGGAAATGTCTTTCTATAGTTGCATAGGTTTATGAACTAATTTTTTTTTTCATTGTAATGGAGAGAATAGCAGCTGGGGACATCAGGCAAGACCTCATATAGGATTTCATGTTTGTGCTGATCTCTGAAGTTGCAAATTGAAGCAGAAGAGATAAAGAGGGAATGTATTTGATTCACTGGGATCAGCCTGTACCAAGACTGATACAGGATGCAGAATGAATTGAGTACAGAACAAGAAATAGGTTTGTTTATCTAGACTGTAAAATGTGTGAAAAGGTGACTTTTTTGGGGGAAAATAACATGTTGTATTTTGAACATGTTAAGTTTGAGTTAGTACCATAACTGAGTTCCATATTTCCAACAGACAGCTAGTGAGGCAGGACTCAGTTCAGGACAGAAACTGGAAATGTATGTACAGATCTTGTAGTAAAAATAAAAAGTGCAAAATATTTATTAAGTGTTTCTTATATGGCAGGCACTGTGTTAAGTGCTGAGGATACAAATAGAAAAAAAGCAATAGTCCTTGTTCTCATGGAATTCACATTGTAATTGTGGTAATTAACATGATGCATAAATCTCTGCATAGATGTCATCATTTAACCAAGGAACTTACAATATAATTGAGAAAGAATAGACAGAAAGAAGAACAAAGGTCTCAGAAAAGAGCTTTCTAATATACCCCCACAGGGGAAATGACTATTCAGCAAAGAAGATTGAGAAGGAATTCCCAGATCAATATGAAGGGCACCAAGAGAGAACAAAAACCTAGAGAAAAGGGAATATCCCAGAGGAAAAGATGGTAAACAGGTCAAGATAGAGAAGGACTGAGAGAAGACCACTGTTGGTAATGAAGACATCGTTGATAATTTTGAAGTTTACATAGCAAAAAGCAGAGCCAATATCTGAACCAAAATCTCCAAATTCAGTCATTTTTCAAAAGTACCACACTGCTTCCTAACAATTCCTTGCTACACTGTGGCAACATCATTCCACATTTTCTAAGCTTGTTGATCTTGGAAGATTATTTAAGGATGGAAGACTGTTGGCATACTTTATTTTTATTTATTTATTTGTTTGTTTGTTTATTCATTCATTCATTTATTTATTTGTTTGTTTGTTTATTTATTTATTTATTTTGGTGAGGCAATTGGGGTTAAGTGACTTGCCCAGGGTCACACAGCTAGTAAGTGTCAAGTGTCTGAGACCGGATTTGAACTCAGGTCCTCCTGACTCCAGGGCCGGTGCTCTATCCACTGCGCCACCTAGCTGCCCCTGTTGGTATACTTTAAAGCAGTAGTTTTTACCTAGGGTCCAAATGGCATGTAGATATAGTTCAGAAAGTCTTTGAATTTGTATGGGAGAAAAGTTACATTTTTACTTTCACTGATCTCTAATTGAAATTTAGTATTTCCTTTAATTGTGGTGCATAAAAAGGGTTAAAAATCCCTGCCTTAGAAGAATCTGATCTTATTTTCCTTGGAATGATAGTCTTGCATAATTAATTTCTCAAGCCTTAAAGACAAAATTCTATTCTTATTAGCTACAACTTTTCATTTTTTATTTTGAAATGGTCAATTAAAAATATTCTAGAGAATCTAGAAACTAGACTAGATTATTAAACCACATATGGAATACCTATATTTACTAGTTTCCTTAATTTTTATAATATTGTCTCATTTGTAGGAACTCTCATTATGAAGAATATTTTTCCTGACAATCACCCTGTATGTGGCAGTGCAAATATGTTTGTTTTACATATGAAGAAATTAAGATTCATAGAAGTGACATTATTAAAGATTATATGGCCATTAAGTGATAGGTCTTCAAAAAATAAAACTTAGGTCTTCTGATTATAAATTCAATGTTATTTCTACTAAACCATAGTATGATTTTAATAAATAAAATTTATAAAATTAATTCATATTTAGGTAGAAACTTAGACCAAATTATTATTATTTTAAGGATAGAACAACATCCTGAAATATTGGGATTGTTATTTCACACTACTGATCGATATTTTTACAATAAGCCCTGGGTAATAGATAAATGGGCAACTAGAAGACTCATCTTCCTGAGTTCAAATATGGCCTCAGACACTACCTGTGTGACCCTGGGGAGTCACTTAATTCTGCCTTAGTTTCCTGAAATATAAAATGAGCTAGAGAAGGAAATGGCAAACCACTCAGTATCTTTACCAAGAAAAGCCCAAATGGGGTCATAAAGAGTTAGACACAACTGAGCAGCAACAACAATAGAGAAATATGTAAAATCAGAACTAAAATGTCCCTTGAACATTTGGAAAAAAATGCTGGTCATGGAACAATCTGGAATTCTAATTTGTGGGCTTTACATTTAAAGGCACATTGCTAAAAATATCACTATTTCCACCTCAAAGCCATGATACATTAAAAAATATATTTCACTGGTGTCCTTTTTGTGTTTGTATCAGTCATTTTATTTCTGTTCCCATGCATATTAAAGGGTTCCTTCCTTATAACAAGGAATAACTATTAAACAAAACCCTCCAATGCAGAGACGATGTCTGTCCAATATATACAATATGTCCAATATTCTTATAGTCTTGTTCCTCTTTTTCATAAGGGAGGAACTATGTGTCAAAGTGAAATAAGCAGAACCAATCAAACAATAAATTCATTTTTCCAATATATTTTTAAAAATATAATATATTTAATGTTATTTTGGCCTGCTTATTTCACTTTGCACTACTAATTTATACAACCCTTTATTTCTTATGAATTCCTCAATTTGATTACTTTTTACTGCACCATATTTTTCCCCCACCATCCTCCAGCTGATGGGCATTCCCTTATCCCCTCTGTTTCTGTTACTTGCTACAAGGAAGAGAGCTCCTATGAATATTTTGGTAGGTATAGACCTTTCCTTTGACTGCCCTATGATCAGATCTATATAAAACAAGACCAGCTCACCAAAACATGGATGAACTTTCAATGAACCTGATATAAGTTTAGAACTTCATTGTGAAATGTTCCTATCTCTACCTTTATTTACTTTACACTCTACAAGCAGAACTTGGTAAAGAAGATTATTTCCTCTAACACAGGAACTATATTAAATGAGCAAATAAAAAAAATACATTAACATTATGTACAAACAAAGGGATAAGCATAAGTGATGGGGAATAAAGCACAGGGTATATTCAGACTGACATAGACCTAAAGGAATCTCTTTATATCCCCTATTATTTGCCTTAGGTGAAAATTAGCATTTTAGGAGCTATTCTTTGACTGTAAAAAAGGAAGGCTTGGCAAGCTAGCAGGTTCAATCAGGAGTGAAACAAGGAAGGATTCTAAATAGAGGATAATGGAATAATAATGGTATCTGATTGTGATGGAATACTATTGTCCTGCAAGGTATAATAAAGAGGGTAGTTTCAGAAAAACCTGGGGAGACTAGTAAGAACTGATACAAAATGAAGGGAGCAGAACTAGGAGGACAATGTACATAGTTACAGCTATATTATAACTATAATCAACTGTGAAAGACTTAGTAACTCTAATCAATACAATGATCCATGACAATTCCAAAGATTCCTGAAAAAAATGTCATCCACCTCCAAATGTGAAAGCTGATAGACTTAAATATAGATTGAAACATATTTTTCCTCTTTTCTTGCTTCTTATTTTTTCAACAAAATATTTTATCTGACTTTACATATACAATGGGTATCATATTTCTTGCCTTGGGTAGGGGAAGAAGGCAGTTGGGAGGGAGATAATTTAAACTGTAAATAAAAATTAAAATAAATAAGCAAAGTTGAGTTGAATGATTTTTTTTACTAAAAGACGAAAGAATTAGAGATTATGTGCTGGGAAGAAGATACAAGTAGAATGAAATATTCCAGGGTGGGTATGAATAATATTTAAGGATATGGTACATGTTGAGATAAATTAAGCCTTACATTTAGGTATTTTAATAACAGATTACAAGTAGAAAGAGGGAGAGACATGATTAGATAGAAGTTATTCTGAAAAAAAATCTGGGGATATTAGTGACCTCAATATGGGTCAGTTAGGTGATGTAGCAGCCAGAAGAAAAGCCAATGGGAATTTGTTCTTCATTAAGATAGCCAATAGAAATTATTAATCAAAATCAAGGTTTTAAGCCATGATATAAGCTTATTTTAGCTATATCAAGTATCTGAATGTCTAATCACAGCATTGCTGTGAGAAAGTGTTTTGCAAAACATGAAAATATTCTTTCGATAGGGAGGACATGGCGAGAGTGTCTTGTGATTTTGCTACTTTAAGACTACATAATTATTATTTATATCTCATGTTTTAGGACTAAGGAGGTGATCACCCTAACTAATTCTGCCTTCTTTGGGCCTCATTTGAAGTATGGTGCTCACCATGGTTAAAGAAGGACATTAGTCATTTCAGGAATCAGAACAAAAGGGAAAAAGCTCAAAAAAGGAAAACAACACAAAAGAAAACAAAAGTAGAAACAGTATGGTTCAATCTACATTCAGATTCCACAGTTCTTTTTTCTGGATGTGAGTCCTTTGGAATTGTGTTGGATCATCATATTGCTGAGAAGAACTAAGTCTATCACAGCTGATCATCATACAATGTTGCTGTTATTGTGTACAGTGTTTTCCTGCTTCTGCTCACTTTACTGAGCATCTGTCCACTTAAATCTTTCCAGGTTTTTCTGAACTCTGTCTGCTCATCATTTCTTATAGCACAATAGTATTCCATTACATTCATATACCACAACTTGTTCAGCCATTCCCCAATCGATGAGCATTTCCTCGATTTTCGATTCTTTGCCAAGGTCATTTTTTTTTCACTACAGCTCACCTGCCATTCATATTTCTATGCCTAAGAAGGTAAGCAAAAAAGGCATTAAAAAGAAATTTATGTTTACTATAAGGTCTATACTATAATTTGATGGGGTACTGGGCTATTGTCAGCAGCAGTCACTTCAAAACCCACATTGCTGAAGATTTTTTAAAAGAGCAATTAAAGATAAGTAAGCAGTGGTCAAAACAACTTCTCTCTTTAATCTCTCTGCAGAATAGTCCTAGTAATGTTTTAGGTGCATGCTCTGAATTTAATTTCCTGAGTGGTGGGATAAATTCACAGATCTTCCAACAGGCTTTTTAATTGCATTTTTGTCCATAACCCCTTCAGTGTTTGTCAGTTTCCTTTTTTTTTGATCATCTTTGACAATCTAACAGATTTGAGGAAGAATTTCAGTGTTGCCTTAATTCGTGTTTCTCTATTTATTGGTAAATTGGAGATCTTTTTTTCAATATGGCTACTGATAGATCGAATTTTTTTGGCAGGGGAAATTATTGAGAGAAAATAATATGATCACCCTCCTCAAAATTGTGGAGGAAGGGATTGCTAGAGGAGATGCTAAGCAAGTAGTTTATTATGTTATTCATTTGGGGGGAATTCAGGAAGAAATATCCTCCTTCTCTACTCTAACTTTGATTTTTCAAGCTCAAAGTAAATTAATTAAATTGGATCCCCTCTAAGAAATGTGCCTATGCCAGATTACAATTCCTCTTGATCTGTACATAACTTTGGTGGAATGAAATTTTTCTGTAGGTCCTACTGAAAAGATGCTGAATGAGCAGTTTTCTAAGGATTTAATAATTAAAGGATATGATGATAGGGCTCAGGAACTAACTGGTATGCAAGTGAAACAACAGCCAATTCAGTAAGATCTATGAAAAGCCCTTTTCAGTTTTGATAAATATATGTCCAATTTCATGTAGACCTTTTGCAGAAGCAATGAATAATCCTGAGTAAATCTGAGCAAAATGGAAATATATACAAAGGTGTCCACCACTTCTTGTTTTGCACTCAGAATTTGAAATCAGATTGTTATGCAGCTAAGATAAAATCAAGGACCATCATCAGCTTCTTACTCTTGGTCAACTGAGCAGCTCAGGATTCACTTTGGGAGTTTTGGGGTTTTTTTGGTCTCAAATCGGTGTAGTGCAGAGGTGTGTTAGACATGCATATACTACATATAGCCAACAACCTTCTAGAGTGTCACCCGAACCAGGTTATAATGTAATTGGAAAATATTTAACAAAATAATTTAAAACACAATAAAACATAAAAAATATTATATTTTAAAACTAAGGGGGAAGCTAGGTGGCGCAGTGGATAGAGCACCGGCCCTGGATTCAGGAGTACCTGAGTTCAAATCCGACCTCAGACACTTGACACTTACTAGCTGTGTGACCCTGGGCAAGTCACTTAACCCCAATTGCCTCACTAAAAAAAAAATAAAAATAAAAAAAAAACACTAAGGCAATATGTGGCTTAAAGGGATTCTTTTGTACTGATTGCTGGCTCCCATTTCTGTTTGAGTTTGATACCATTGGTGTAGTAGATAGAATTCCTGACTTGGAATCAGGAAGATCTGAGTTTAAATCCTGCCTCAGACACTTATTAGCTACTCTGCCCCAGTTTTCACATGTGTTAAATGGTTATAATAATAGTATCACTCTGTGACGTGGTGGGAGGAAAAGTATTAGATATGATATAAAGTACTATGAATGGTAGTGGTCATCAGTGTAGTTGTCATCATCATCATCATTTCTCATAGCCCAGGATTCAATATGTCAGTCCAGAAAGAAATATATAGGGCAGCTAGGTGGCGCAGTGGATAGAGCACCGGCCTTGGATTCAGGAGGACCTGGGTTCAAATCTGGCCTCAGACACTTAACACTTACTAGCTGTGTGACCCTGGGCAAGTCACTTAACCTCCATTACCCAGCCCCCCCCCCCAAGAAAGAAATATATAGTCTCTTGACTCAGGGTAAAGGCAGCCTAGTCACTGTGCCCTGTGTAAAGTTTTGCAGCAGAATTGTCCTTAACATGAGCTTTCTAAACAAGCCTTTTATCTTCCATGTGGTTCTGTAATAATTCTTCAATGAATTGGACTAGGATCCACGTTGTTTATATACAGAAAAGATGGGCTTCTGGTACTGTTTTTTTGTTTTTTGTTTTTTTACCATTTCTGGTTCTCATTCCAGGTGGTTGCGGTAAATTCCCTATAGCATAACTGAAAACATGGGGCATCATGCTTGGGCCCATGAATCTATAGTTGACTGCAGATGAACTATGAATTTAATAACTCTCTCCTCCTCCCTTACTAATCAACAATACATTGATTGTAAAAGTGATTTATTTTGCTGGCTGTATTTTCTATCTTAATTTTTTCCGATGTGGACAGTTTTGGACCCCTCTGCCTTATGTAAGAGTAACTTTCACCATTCACACAGTGATGACAGGGATATTAAATTGCCATTCACTTCTGAGAGGATCAGGGTTAAGGTCTATGACATAAAATAGGATGTACCTATCCCTGCATGAGTTTATAAAACTTGGCTCACCAGAAATGTTGAAATGACATTTCAGGATCAGTAAGTTGAACTTTGTTCAGAGTGCCAAGCAAAGAACAGGATAAATCCAGCTACTTGCTGACTGTGCTGATTATGATAATTTGATGAATAAACAAATGCAGAAAAAAAATAGAAACTATTTTTGGAAAAATAAAAGCTAAAGAAAAAAACTGCTTCAGAAATAAAAATTCCCTTGTCCCTATTTACTGTCTTAATAAAAGTGATTAAAATTCAAATTTTAGCTTTCCATTCATCTGGAGACCAGGTAAAGAAAGTTTGGTCTTCCTGTTCATTAAAATGTGATGATCTTTAAAGTTCAATCCAGGGGCAGCTAGGTGGCACAATGGATAGAGCATCGTCCCTGGATTCAGGAGTACCTGAGTTCAAATCCGGCCTCAGACACTTAACACTTACTAGCTGTGTGACCCTGGGCAAGTCACTTAACCCCAATTGCCTCACAAAAACAACAACAACAACAACAACAAAAACAAACAAAAAAACCTAAAGTTCAATCCACATATCACTTGTAAAATATCTACTGGTGTGAATATTGAAAAGGAAACATCATATCCTTATTGGTAACTTACATATAAACATATTACTTTTTGTCAGTCAGAATCTATGATTTTACAGCTTTCAGGAAGTCCCCTATTCAGATCAGCCACCCTTCTTTAGCTTGTAATAATAGAGAATTGAGCTACAGAGAAATGAAATGTTTTCCCCAGGGTCAGTCAGGCAGTACATGTCAGAGTATGGGCAAGTGATCTTTACCCAGATCTTCCTGATTCTGAAGTTCACTATGCCACTCTTTCTCCATAATATTATTATTGGTTGTTTTTTTTTTTTTGGGGGGGGCAATGAGGGTTAAGTGACTTGGCCAGGGTCACACAGCTAGTGTCAAGTGTCTGAGGCCGGATTTGATCTCAGATCCTCCTGAATCCAGGGCTGGTGCTTTATCCACTGTGCCACCTAGCTGCCCCCCCATAATATTATTTTAACAGTTTGATACATTTCTTAAAATCAGGAGATGGCTGCTCTCTCTTATTCCACCAAACACATGAAAACAATCAGTAGGCCAGGGGGATAGAGACAGGATGATAAGTCATTATGGAGAAGGAGTGGGTTAAGAGTGGGTTTGTAGGGAGCGCATTTTTAGATCATCATACTCAATGTTCTTTGGCTATGGCCATGCACATTCTTCCACAGATGCCATTTAGGTATCATGCCTTTGCCTATTTTAAGAGGTTATCCTTTGGCTCATGATGAAACCCAGGTAATTTTTTTTTTGAGGAGCAATGAAGGTTAAGTGACTTGCCCAGGGTCACACAGCTAATAAGTGTCAAGTGACTGAGGTGGCATTTGAACTCAGGTCCTCCTGAATCCAGGGCAGGTGCTTTATGCACTGAGCCACCTAGCTGCCCCCCAAAACCTAGGTAAATGTTAAGAATTTTTATTTTCTAAGCAAAGTGGATAATAATAAGACCTTGCCTGTGTATAGGGTTTCAATTTTTCAATGTGAGGCATGTCTTATGAACCAGCTGTCATAGAATAACTGTGTCAAATTTTAAAACAGAGAGAGGTTTTTAAATGATAGATTTTTTTACCCTCTGAAATTCTAGGCCCTTGAATTATATCTATTACCACCCCCCCTCCCCCACAAGGAAAATTCAATTTCACATTCATCTCACAATCCCTTTTCATGATTTCCTAAGATAGATCATAGATTTGATATAGATATAGATACATAAATATGTATAGATTATAGATATATAATATAATTATATTATGTGCTTGCATTTATATATTACTTTTGCAAAGTAACTTGACATGACAAATATAATTTGAATTAATTTTAAAACTTAGTAACTATGAAAAAAATGCTTAATTTGATTTTATGATGGAGTTAACTTGAGCAAATGCCAAATCCAAATCCAGAATTTAATTTCTTGATGACTACTCTAGATTTTAATACTTCAAAGATCTGTGATTTCTTCAGTGTGGGCACATCATAATAGTGAAGATTTATATAGAATTTCAGGGTTTACAAAGTGCTTTACAAAATTATCTCATTTTATCCTCAAAACATCCCTGAGAAATAGGTGTTATTATCATCTCCATTAATAAAGATAAAGAAACTGAGGAAAATAAGGGTCCACAGCTTGTAATAGTCTGTGGCTAAATTTGAACTCAGGTCTTCTTGACTCCAGGTCCAGTACTCTATCCACTGTGCCATCTTTTTTGTTTTGTTTAGTCTATTAGTTGCATTCGATTCTTCATGACTCCATTTGAGGTTTTCTTGGCAAAGATACTGGAGTGACTTCCCATTTCCTTCTCTAGCTAATTTTACAGATGAGCAAACTGAGGAAAAAAGTGTTAAGTGACTTTCCCAAGATCACATAGTACTAAATCTCTGAGGCTGGATTTGAATTTTCATCCTCCTGGCTCCAGGGTCAGCACTCTATCCACCATATTGCCAGAAAGACCCAGGTTCTAGAAAGCCATAGTTTCAGTTTTTATCATTCTCTCTCCAATACAATGTAAGTATCTAGCACAATTCCTAGCACATAGTAATTGTTTAATAAATGTTTATTGTTTAATCGATTGATTGTTCACCTAAACCCTATGAACTAAACAATTAGCTGCAGATGTTAGCCTGTTTTTGACCTTTAGAAGTAACCCAAGAGCATGGATTTACAACTAGAAATGACCTTAGGAAAAATCTAGTCCAACATTCCCTTTTTAGGGATGAAGAAATTGAAGTCCACATTAATTTTTAATTTATATTTAATATACAATATATATTTAATTTAATACCTAATATAATTTTTCTGTATTTAATTTAACTTATATTTAATGTATAATCCCTGAAAAATGTTTGAGGATTGGTTGAAAGAGATAAGGATGTTTAGCCTGGAAAAGAGGAGACTGAAAATGGGGGTGGACATGACAGTATGATATCTGAAGAGTTGTTATATGGACTACATATTTAATTTATGCTCATTAGTCTGAGAAGAGGTAAAATGAGCAATAGATGGAACTTTTGAATAACTATTTCTTGGCTCAATATGACAAAGGATTTGCCAGTAATTGGAGTTGTCTAGGGATGTAATGGGCTCCTTTGTGTAGCAGTAAACAGCTGAAGATACATAACAACTTGCCAGAATTTTGTAGAGGGAATTAATCCATGATTTAGGCATAGATTTGAAGATGAGACCTCTGAGATTCTTTCCAACTGATTTTCTAGAATGATATGAAATATAGTCTTTAAAAAAGTATTTCTGTGCATACCTTTTCACCCAGAAATACTACTACTAGGCCTCTATTCCAAAGAGATCAAAGAAAAAGGAAGATTACATACATACATACATACATACATACATACATACATACATACATATGCAGAAAAAGGGAAATGACATTCATCCATATACACATATATGTATATGGATGTATGCCATTTTCCTTTTTCTTTTCATATATATGTGTGTATACATACATTATATATATATGTGTTTATATATGTTTATATTTATAGCTTTATAGTCTTTTTGTGGTAGTAGAGAATTGGAACTCAAAGGGATGCTTATCAATGGGGGGATGGCTGAACAAGAGCCTGAATATTATTGTGATGGAGTACTATTGTGCTATAAGAAATGACAAAGGGGAGCGATTTCAGAAAATCATGACAAGAAATATGTTAATTGATGTAAAGTGAAGTGAGAAGAACTGGGAGATCACTGTACACAGTGATAGCAATGTTGTAATTATGATCATCTGTGGAAAACTTGGCTACTCAAAGAACTCATGATGAAAAAATGCTATCCCTCCAGAAGGAGAACTTTTGAACTCTGAATGCAAATTGAACTATGATTTTCTCACTTTCCTGCTCCCCCAAAAGTATTTCTGATCATCAAATCAGACAAACCTTTTTTTGTGTGTGTGTGTGTGTGTGTGTTTTCAGCTTAAGACAAAACTCTTTATTTTACAAATCTCTTGGCAGTCCTTCCACAAGCAGCAGCCTAGGGGCCTCCACCGGCGGGTTTCACCTCAGCCTCCAGGCCTCTCATGCCGACTTGAGCAGGGTAAGCACGTCTCCCTCCCGCACGGAGCCTTTCATGTTGCGGATGATGGAGCGGCTCGTGTCGTCCATGAACTTCACGCGCACCCGGGTGCACTGGCCCTGAGAACCAGTCCGGCCCAGAACTTTGGTGACCCAAGCCAGCTTGATGGGCTGCACTCGGCCGGTGTCCATGATGGTGGCGGCAACAGAGGAAGGAGAGAGACGAGAGCAGACAAACTTTTAATGAATGTCCATGTGCAAAATATTGTTAAGCAATGAAGAAATGATGATACCAAAAGTGAATAGGACAGTCTTTTGCTTCGAGAAATTTGCATCCTAATAGGTAACACCATAGATTAAATGTTAGGGACTGGAGTAGGTGCAAAGTGTTCTTCCAAGGGATGAGTGTTGAAGTCAAGAGTCAAAAGTGGTGGCAGCTAGGTGGTGCAGTGACTAAAGCACCAGTCCTGGATTCAGAAGGACCTGAGTTCAAATCTGCTCTCAGATACTTGACACTTACTAGCTGTGTGACCCTGGGCAAGTCACTTAACCCTCATTGCCCTGCCAAAAAAAAAAAAAGTCAAAAGCTACCATAGTAATAGTTCTCAGGGAATTTTGCAGATGAATTCCATCATTCCTTCAAAAGTGTTGAGTTGGAGCAGAGAATTTGGAGGCCCTTGCTGCCATAGACTAAAACAATCCACCGTCTCATCAAGATTAATCCAACAATCAACATAATTTAAAATTTTTTATCATATAATTAATAAACATCAACAAGTATGAACATTTAATAATACAAAGAAAAACAGAAGGGGAACTGCACATGAAAATGTGAACTTCTTTTTGTATACTTCCCCCCATTATGTACATATTTTTTTTTAAATCTTTCACAATTCAGATTAAACACTGTAGTTCCAACATTGCCTTGATCATTTGTGTCCAGTTCTGAACTTTCTTCTGCTTTCTTCTGTTTGCTTTTTTAAAAGATTCATTGCCTAGAAATCAACATTTAAAAAGCATTTATTAAATACCTACTATGTGCCAGGCACTCTGTTAGGTGACAGGGATGCAGATATCAATGTGAGATATCTCTAAGGTTCCTTACAGCTGAAAATCTATACTCTTTTGCTCCTATGAAGCCCAAAAGTCCTTCTTAAAAGGAGGGATATTTGAGTAGGTAGTTTTACCCTTTATCCTTTTGTCCTTTTAGAACACAAACTCCACACCCTTTTAACAAACCTTTTTTGTATTTCACAGATGCCAAATCCTTTGTTTTCTTCCTATCATTCTTTCCTATCTTATCTTCTACTGAATTAGATGAGATCCAGGGATAAGGAATAAGAGAGCAGGAAAGGGAAAAGACTGGACAACAGCCATCTTTTAGAATGTCTATTTTTAAGTTCTATTTACACTTCATAGTTTTCATTTTCCTGCAGTAAATTAATTTTCACATATTTGAAATTAGGAACTTTTTCTAAAAGAAAATTGGAGGGAGAGAAGCTAAAGGTGGGAAGCAGAAAGGCTTTTTAGGACAATTATCCACCCAATTACTTGATGAAGAGACCTTCATAATATTTCCTGCAGTATTCCAAGTAATGTAAATGGATCCAATGCCCAATCTGGTTCTGTAGTTAAGTTTCAAAGAATAATCCAGAAACCACAAATAGGAGAAGGTAATGGATCAATTTATCAGCAAATGAGCAGAATTGGAAATTATGGAGAAGGTTAATACAATTGTAGGATACCATAGTTAATTATGTAGGAGGTTTCATTCTGTTAACAATTACCGTATGGTGCAGCTAACATAAATAACCAAGTTAGTTCAATATGCGAAATACCAGAACACACTTAAACTAAACCATTTGTTCTATGCAGAGAGTAGTGAGAGTGAAACTAGGCTTAAAGCTTGGCTATGTGCTGCCATCTGGAGAAGTCTGTTCATTGTGGTCTTGGCTAGACACTAAGGAGGAGAAAGTATAGCAATTCTGAAACTCTGATCAATGCTGGAGAATTCTATGAGACCAGAGCAGGGTGGGATTTTTCCCTCAATGAGGAAGAGCTCTTTTGCAAAGATTTCTGGGAAGAAGATTTCCAGACATATAACTTGACATATGTCCTATCAGTAAAGGTGAGCCTATTGTCAAGTTGTGTATGACAGAAAGGTTTCAAAGCAGAGGTCCTAAGCTCTCATCCAGCAAATCAGTGCTTTTGATGAATGCAAAACCTTTTAAAATGCCAACTTGCAGACAGACTGTTTTGGTCTGCTTTTTGCATGTGCATTTCTTATGGCGCCACAAACAGTCTGCTAATGAGGGTGATAAAACCAAGATGTGTTTGGTAGGTCATTTGAGATTTAAATATGTGGCTTGTACATCAATAGTTTAATTTTTTAGTGGTGTTTGAGCCCTTCTGTGTTGTTTCTTGTCCTGGAAACTCATCCTCTGTTTCAGCATTGGTCAGGGACTGGAGGTCATGCAGGACATACAAATTAAAAATGTCCTCAGCAATCACATTTCTTGGTAAGAAAATTTTGCATAAATCTTAGGACTCTGGAGGTAATGAAATGGAAAGGAAACCAGATTTAGAGTCAGAAAACAGGGGTTTATATCTTGGCTCTTCTATTTACTATCTTTATGCTACTGAGCAAATTACTTAACATCTCTGGGCTTCAGCTTTTCTTCTCAAAAATGAAGGGGTTTTATTAGATAGCTTCTCCCTTCTATTGATAAATCTGTAATCCCACAGTCCAAGGGAAACATAGTTAGAAAATCCTTGCTCTTCTCCATAATAATGTGCTATCTTTCTAAAAATAAGCAAAAATATTAATTGGAGATTTGGAATCCAGGTTAACATTGGTGATAGTAATGGTAGCATGAAAACATTGGTAGTTATTATTTCTCCTGCGGGGAAGGGCAGCAGAAACAAAGGAAGAGGACATCTAGACTACATTGGCATGGGAGGCACTCAAAAACAAACCGACATATGTTCTCACATCCCAGAGGATGTGAGCCACATAAGCATGATTAAAGCCTTTATGAATCTTCCTTCATTTCCTAAATTTTGGTGAATTTCCCATCCTTCCCTCCTAGCTTTTCCTGTGACACTGATTTGGACCAAAACGAAACTGCTTAAACTCAGTTCAGAACTTCTCAAAGGGAATTGATTCAGGCCTGAGTAGGCATTAGTTATATCAATACTTCAATAAGCTATATATTTTTTGGTATATATAACTGTCTCAAGTCATACAGAATGCAAATTCTCTAGAATTTTATAGAGCCTTTGGAGAGTTATTGTCACCAAAAAAAAAAAATCGAGGGAGCCACAGGCTGTTCCCATATTAGGAGATTTTCCAAACTAAGTGAGTATGGTTCTGAAACAATATAGATACTATTCATCACTGAGTGTTTCTAATTTCACATAAATCAACCAATCAGAAGCATTTATTCAACACTTCCTACATGACAGGCATGGAATATTCCAGAGCTTGCACAATATTTGAAAATGCAAGGTCAGTTTCATGTCATAATGAATCATCACCATAGGACTTCAGTTGATATGATTAATGACTTTTTATTTAGTAGGGGGAAATGTAAAGTCCTACACAGGTTCAAAAAATCAGTTGCACCAATATGGAACGGGAGGCATAGCTAAACAACAGTTTATGTGAAGACTTGGGGATTTTTAAGACTGCAAGTCAACTATGGCAGCCCCTTAGCAATATCACCTTGAGCTGATATTCACACAGGCACAGAGTCTCGAATGAAGGCCCCAGTAAGCCTGATCTATTCTCTATTGGTCAGACTACATCTAAAGTCTGGTCTTCAGTTCTAGATGCCTCATTTTAGGAAAAATAGTGACAATAGTGTCCAAGTGACCAAGATAGTGATGGAAGTCAAGATTGTGCCACATAAAGATCTATTGAAGGAACCAAAGTTGATTAGACCAGGGAGGGCAGAGATGGATCATGATGGCTGTCTTAAAGTATTTGAATATCTATCCTCCTGTGAAAGAGGAATTTGGTTTGTTTTATTTGGAATCAGGGAGCAAAAATAAGAGAAATGAGTAGAAGTTATAAACAGGTATATTTTGGTTTGATGTAAGGAAAAAATTCCCAACAATTGGAACTGTCCAAAACAAGAATGAGCTACCTTGGTAGGTCTTCAAATGAAGATTGACTAGCCACTGATCAGTGTTGTTGCAGAAAGGATACCTATTTAGATTCAGATTAGAATACATGACCTCTGGAGCAACTAGATGGCACAGTGGATAGAGCACCGGCCCTGGAGTCAGGAGTACCTGAGTTCAAATCCGGCCCCAGACATTTAACACTTACTAGCTGTGTGACCCTGGGCAAGTCACTTAACCCCAATTGCCTCACTTAAAAAAAAAAAAGGAAAGAAAAAAGAATACATGACCTCTGAGTTAACTTTCAACTCTGAGATTTTGTGATCTGTTTCTTGCCTCCAGGATTGGGTTGTAATACTGAAACCTCATAGTGCACCAGGAATTGGGAGTGCAGGGAAGATATAATCCTCTTTTCTAGGAGAGTTTTGGCAATAAGGAATCAATCCATTTATCTGTTAGAAATAATGCAGTTCAGTAGGGCAAATAAGCATTGACAAAATATCTCCTACTTGCATTGTAGTATACTTGGTTCTATGGGAGATCTCATACATACATACATACACATGTACATACACATGTACATATACACACATAGATACATAACACAGTTTTGCCATCAAAGAACTTATAGTTTAGATTAGAAAGGCAGCTGGATGGAGCAGTGCATAGAGCACTTGTCCTGAAGATGGGAGTACCTGAGTTAAAATATTACCTCAGACACATACTACTTGTATGACCCTGAACAGGTCACTTTACCCCAATTGCCTTAAATATCAGGGGCCATGTCCAGTGATCTTGATGAATATCTTGCCACTAGATCCAGATGGCTCTGGAGGAGAGAATGAGGTTGGTGACCTTGTACAGTCCTCCATCACTTAAATCAAATTCAGTGAAAGTCATGGTCCTCTTTGGGAATGAAAGACAAACAACAACAGTTTAGATTATAGAGCTAGGTTAAAAATACATCAGACTAGTAAGTAACACGCACAATTACATTTTAGAGTTAGACAGAGATAAGTTTAAAACATATTAGTAGAATGATGTGTGGGAAAGAGCATTATACCTATTGTCAGGAGAGACTAGGCTTCAGATCCCACTTGACAGGGACTACTTTATGATGGTGGACAAGGTATTCATCTCCTCTGAACCTCAGTTTTCTCATCAGAAAATGGGGATGATAAGACTTGTAGCACCTACCCTATAAGCTTGTGGTGAGACTCAAATGAGATAGTGTATATGAGACAGTAAATCTGAAATAGGTTGGTGTATCTTTAACAGATCTGTGGTCTCAAAAATATAAAGAGGGATACTCTCTAACAATGCAATTTATTTATGCCTTCTCTTCCAGTACAACTCTTACCATCTCATAAGTCCTCTTCAGAGAGCCCATCCATCATTCTAGAGACCTTCCTATATGTCACATCATGTGGGTACACATAAGTTGTCCACTGGGTCTCACAAGCTCTGGCTTCATGACTCTCTCATCCTTCTTAAAGCATTATATAAATGTCAGCAGTTATTAATATTATTAGATTAGTTTCTTGAGAGAGTGCATGGAGATGGAGATGGCCCAAGGGCAAACAACTAGATGGTTTTTGAAAGTCCCTCCCAAGCCTCTATTTCTCTTGTTTTGGGGATTTCTTTTTTTTTTTATTTCCATCCAGAAGTTTAGAACTTTCTGCTAATCCCTCTCATGGCTTCTGGTTACATTCTTGGACATGTGAAATGTGATCCAGGTCCTCATTGGCACTGTTTCACTCTGAACTCTAATTATGATGACTTGAGTTTATTCAACACCCCAAAAAGAAAAACAATTCAAACACCAGGGAAATCCTGGAACTGCTGCCATGGGATATAAACATCCACATTGTGCTGAAACTTCACTGCCAAGGTATTTCTGAAGGACCCATTTTTTTTTTGTAGCCTGGCTCCAGGTGGGTGGAAAGTAGTAGTGTACAATCTCGCCCTAATGGGTTTGTCTCCATAGGGAACCATACACCAACCTACAAAAGTAAACACTGCTTCAGTCTATTAATATCATCTGAAACCTTTCTCTGTATAAATGGAATAAATAGTTGTCATTATCTTCTAAGCTGAAACACTCTTCTTGAAACAAAATTAAGCTATTCAATAGAACATATCCAATTAGGCTTCCCTCCCCCCACTTTAATCTGCATCTCCCTAAGTTTGTGCTGCCCACAAGAGTAAGCCTTGGGCTTTATGGTGTAGCCACTGAATCATGAATCTTTTTGTTAGCACATGTTCCTTTTTTAAAAAAGAAAAAAAACCCTATACAAAATATTGAGTGAGAAGATGTTGCTAGGGTTACTGTAACTTGGCAAAACTCTAGAAATGCAAGGTAAACAGAAGAAGATTAGCGAGATGTGGTGGGGAAGCAAATGCTCCCATTCAGGTCACTCACTGGAATGTGGCATGTTTAGGGTGAGGTATAGTGAGGGAAAGGCACCAGCACACCTAAGCCTTTGCACGGTTGCCCCTTCCAGATTCACATGATCCTGGCCTCCGGTTTTTGAGACTCATGTTCATTGTTAGTGGCATTTCATGTGAAATGTCCAGACCTCTTGATCAGTCTGGCTTCATTTTTTATTACTCCCTTTCTCCTTAGAAACTTTTCCTTTGACTTTTCTTGGTATCTCCTGATGTCTCTACTTTTTGCAAAAGGAATTCATCCTTCATTATGGTATCTCAGAACTCTAGTCTGAAAAAGACCTTAAGAAGTCCTTACCCCCAAAGAAGCTCCACTTAGCCAAACCTATTCAGATAAGGAGTGATCCTATTTTTAGTTATAACAAGTTAAAGAGATTTTACAACTCAGGTCTTCAACTCAGGGGCCATGTCCTCCAGTGCCTAGGCCTCTTCTTTGCATGTATCTCATTTTCATTTATAACATTATTTTTTGATATTCCATTCCCTTTTCTGCCACCATTAATGTGATATATTCCTTGAAAACAGTGCTATGTACATACACAATATATATAGTCTAAATTGGAGATGATCTCAGAGGGCAGGCACTAGCATTGAATAGGACTTTTTGCAGAAGGTGGTATTTTAGTTAAGACTTGAAGGAAGCCAGTGAAGGCAAGGAGCAGAGATGAGAAAGGACAGCATTCCACGAATGGGGGAGAGCCAGTAAAAATGTACAGTTAGGAGATGAAGTGTTACATGCTAGAAACAACAAGGAGATCAGTATTGATGAGTCACAGAGGAAGAAGAAGAGAGTAAAGTGTAAGAGAACTGGAAAAGGAGGAAAAGGCCAGGTGGTGAAGGGCTGAAGGTGAAAGGGAACCACTGAAGTTTAAGCATGTATATGTGTAGGTATATGTGGATGTGGATGTGAGAGGGAGAGACAGACAGACAGACAGACAGATAGGAGACAGAGATAGAGACAGAGAGACAAAGAATGAATCAGATCTAAAATTTGGGAAGATCACTTTGGCAAGTGAATGGAGAGTGGGAGAAGACTAGAGACAGTGAGACCAACAAGAAGGCCATTTCAATAGACACATTCATGAAATGTTGGGAAGAAAGAAACAAGAAGTCTTGGAAACAGACTGTATAGGTGGAGGAGTGCAAGTGAGGAATCAAGGAGGACACTGAGATTGTAAACCTGGTAGATGAAGAGGATAGAGGAACCTCAGACAATGATAGAGACATTTAGAAGAGGCTAGGGTTTAGGGGAAAGATAATAATTTCTGGTTTAGAAATGTTGATTTTTAAATGTCTTTGGGACATGCAATTCAAGAAGACTCTACTCACCAGAATATGGATTATGGTTACATTATGTAGTTTTACTATTCACATTTGTTCTTAATAAATGCATGAATTTAAAAAAATGAAATCTTATTTTCAAAGAACAAAAATCATTTTTTTCACCTCTCACCAATTCCCCCGCCATTGAAAAAAAGAAGAAAAACAAAACCCTTATAACAAATATGCATTGTCAAGTGAAAAAAATTTCCTGCATCAAGTGTGTCCAAAAAAATATGTGTCCCATTCTGAACCCAGAATTAGTCAATTCTCTGTCAGGTGGGGTTTAGCATGTTTCATCATCAGTCCTTTGAAATCACGGATTGTTATTGTAATTATCAGGGTTCTGACAGCTTTCAAAGTTTGTTTTTATACTGTTGTTATGATTGTATAAATTGTTCTCCTGGTTTTGTTCATTCTACTCTGCATCAGTTCATACAAGTCTTCAGATTTCTCTGAAACTATCCTATTCGTCTTTTTTTGGCACAATAGTGTTCTATTAAATTTATACTATAATCACTTAAGAAAGTGATTGCTAGCCTTTAGTTTGCTACTAGGCTTGAAACTATATAATTTTGGCATGAGTCAACTTCAGAAAATCCCAGATTTATCTGGGTGGGGACAAAAATGAGCCATTATACTCATAAGTTATTAAGATACCTCCTATCGTAGACATGAACCTCAAACCTTATCAAACCCTAGCTGTGTAACTTTGGGCTAGTCATTTACCCTATATGACCTTCAGTTTCTTAATTTATAAAATGGGGAGAATACTAATACACAACCCATGAAACAAGTGACATGGTTCAACATGCAAATCATGCTGTATAAGTATAATATTATTATTGCCATTAATGTTACTTTCAAATTCCAAGAAAACAGCCTTCTTTTACATAGTTGGAGCATTAATATTTATTACATTGAACCCTTCTTCCATGGCATGGTCTTTGATCAAGAGTTTAACATACATTTTGTTAAATAAAATAGTTATTAAACATAGTAGATATTTAATAAACTTTATTAATTAATCTTATACATTAGAGGGGAAGATGAGGGAGGTTCTGGGGAGTGAGTGAACCTTACTTTCATCAGAATTAGCTCAAAGAAGGAATAACATACACACTCAATTGGGTATAGTAATCTATTTTACCAGCAGGAAAGTAGATGGGTAAGGGGATAAGGGTGTGTGTGTGTGTGTGTGTGTGTGTGTGTGTGTGTGTGTGTGTGTGTGATAGAAGGGAGGGCAGATTGGGAAAGTGGGCAGTCAAAAGTAAAACACTTTTGAGGAGGGACAGGGTAAAAGGAGATAGAGAATAGCGTAATTGTCATGGGGATGGAATAGAATGGAGGGAAATACAGTTAGCAATAGTAACTGTGAAAAATTTTTGAAGCAAGTTTTTCTGACAAAAGCCTCATTTCTCAAAATACATAGAGAACTGAGTCAAATTTATTAAAATAAGAACCATTCTCCAATTTATAGATGATGAAAAGATATGAAGAGTTTCCAGATGAAATAATCAAAGCTATAGTCATATTTTAAAAATGCTCTAAACTCACTATTGATTATGTGATGTCTAAAATCTAACTATTATGACTAAAAATCTAATGTGTGGTCTCCTTAAATTAGAAGCTTATAGCACTAGTCTTTGGGCATAAAGCATTTATTAAAGTATATGAGAAGTTAGTAAAAGAGAGAGGAAGAACACGTGGAGTTCAGAAAGACAAAGCCTAACTACCCTGGTGACCCCTCCAAACAAAAAAAGGATCCCCCATTCTCCTAGAGTGGAAGGTCCCTGTGGGACTATAAGAGGGGTGGTCCCCACACACACAGCTCCAAGCTAATTGGCTGGTAGTATTGATTGATATGACTTACAGGAGGTTCTATGAATAGAAGTAATGGTTTTATGAATAGATGTAACTTCTGGATGCTAGTCACATGCTTTCTCCTCAGTGGGGAGTTGCCCTGGTTCTCACAATGTCTTTCTCAGCAGGGAGATGGCACCCTGATTCTCATAATTAGAAAGATGCAAGTCAAAACAGTTCTGGGGTACTACTTCATACCTATTGGACTGGATAATAGGACAGCAAAGGAAAATAACAAATGTAGGGTATATGGGGGAAATGAGACACTAATGCATGGTTGGTGGAGTTGTAAACTGATTCAAACATTCTGTAGAACAATTTGGAACTGTGGCCAAAGGACTATAAAACCATGCATACTCTTTGACCTAGTAATACCACTACTAGGTAACTATCCAAGTAGAGGTAAAATAAATTTTATTGATTGACTGACTGGTTGGCAAATTCATGGGCCAGCATTCTTCCAGCATGGTTACAACAACATTATCCCCCATAATTGGCTAAAATAGCAAGGCAGCTTTAGGTCATGGCAAGATACCTTGGGAATATGACTTTACCTATGAAGCAGATGCAGCAAAGTTAAATGAACATTTTCCAAACTTTCTAAATTTTTTTTTTAGTCACTGGCATGCTCAGAAAGTTATATGATGGAAAAACACATAGAGCTTTGACAGCTGTTTAGTTTTTTGGTTGTTCTGAACGGGGTGCCAAAGGAGCTGGGGCTACTAATTTATCTAGTGTTAAAGTTATCGGAGGAGCCACTCCTTGTGGAGTGGAAAAGAACAGGTTCATAAATCCACTTTCAGATCATGCTGTTTATAAAGTCACATTTGGGTATTCATTGAGGGACCCAGAAGCAATCAGTCAATCAACAACTATTAATTAAGCATCTACTATGTGCCAGGCACTGTGCTAAGCACTAGAGATACAAAGAAAAGCAAAAAAAAAAAAAAAAAGATTCTGACTGCTAGGAGCTCACAATCTAATGGAGGATACAACAACCCAACA
Organism: Dromiciops gliroides; assembly: GCF_019393635.1. Taxonomy (NCBI): domain Eukaryota; kingdom Metazoa; phylum Chordata; class Mammalia; order Microbiotheria; family Microbiotheriidae; genus Dromiciops; species Dromiciops gliroides. Next base: position 160,776,594 of record NC_057861.1, on the reverse strand, counting down.
AATAAGTAGAATATACAGGATAAATTCGATATAATCAGCAGAGGGAAGACACTAGAAGCAAGTAGTAGACTTCACTTAGTTACCTCTGAGAAGCTTGTTTGGAACTTAGATTCTATAGGTAGCATCAGAAGCTCCTGACATAGTGAGCTGAGTTGTTTGACATCTTGATGGTTGTAGTTTCAAAACATATGTGCAAAGATGAGAAAGTGATGAGAAGCCATTTTGCAGAATTGGGGCATACTGGGTTTCATGGAAAGAGTACAAAATTTGGAGTCAGAATAAGCCTTGATTTCAGAAATTGGTTTGCTACTTGTGTCACCCAATCGAACTCTGTTCTCCTCTTGGGGCCTCAGTTTTTGCCTTTATCTGTGACAATTATCAACATCCCTTCCTACTCTACATCTCCTCTGATCACATCTGATACCCACAAAAATAGGGAGTTCTGGGACATTCATTGTAATAAAATAGTTTGTTTATGATCTTTTATGGAAAAGGAAGGGTTCATTAGCTTTTATACCCTGAAACTGAAGAGGGGAGAATAATAATGTATATACATATATGTATATGTGTGTGTGTGTGTAGGGGACTTCATACAACATCTTACATACTTTATCTCATTTGATCATTACAATAACCCTTGAAGTAGGTAGTTCAAGCATCACTATACCATTTTCTAGATGAGGAAACTCAGAATTTTAGAATGGCAGGATTAGAAGAGACTTCAGAGGTCTGCAAGCCCAGCCCACACCAGAACAAGAAAATTCTTCTACAATACAGTCACTAAGTGCATGTAATATTTTTCTGAAGACCCCTAATGAGAAAGAAACCACTACTTCCTGAGGCAGACCACCCCACTTTTAGCTAACTCAAATTATTAGCAATTTTTCTTGATATCAAGAAAAATGCCTCTTTACTACTTCCACCTAGTGCTCCTAGTTCTTCTGCCCTTGGGGGACAAGGAGAACAAGTTTAATTCCACTACCATGTAACAGCCCTTCAAACATTTTACAACACAGTTATCACATCAACCTTAAGTTTTCTCTTTTCCAAGCTAAATGTCTCCTCTTTCTTCAAACAACCACATACCATTAACCAAAGGAATTTGGCACCCTAGCCACCCTCTTCTGGTTTTCCAACATTTGCTGCAGGGTTTCATCCACAAAGTTTTATTGCGTTTAAATAAACAGAAGACAATGTTGGTGATGAGGAGGTCATGAGACCCACAGGTCTTCAGTAGTAAGTGACTATTGCTGTTTCTGAATCTATTCATTCTTTGCTAAAATCTAGGATAGCTATATATAAAACACTCCCCTGATCAACAAGTCTAGAAGCTTTTTAAAAAGGAAATTACTCAGATGTGATCTGTTTTTGACCAAACTATGCTATTTCTTTGTAATGGCTGTTTCCTTTTCTAGTTGTATGTGAACCACCCCTTTAAATGAATCTATAATGTTTCCAGGAATCAAAGTTCATATCCTTGGGTTATTGTTTGAAGATTCTACTCCAGTTCCCTTTTGGGGGGATAAATTTGGGACATTTGTCTTTTTCCCATCCCATTCTTCTAATCTTGCACTGATCACTGATAAGAGGTTCCTAAGGGCATTGTTCACCTCTGACCAGTGACTTGAATTCATTATGTATAGTGTAAGTGTTAAAATTATCCTCAGGCTCCCTGAATAGAGCTGCCCTTCCCCCTCTGTTTCAGCTGGGGGTGGGGGTGGGGGTCTGAACAGGGCTAAGCAGCAGAGATGAAAACCCTGTCATGGTGCAGCATGGCCGGTGGGGAGGGGCCCCCCACAGCGGGGAGGTGCATGGGAGGCCTCAGGGACACCGTAGCTTCCTTTGCCCAGCCCCCAGCACTTGGAGCACCAGGCATGGGGCTCTGTGGTGGCCCTAGGGCAGCTAACCAATTAGCTTGATGTTTGGGGGGGCTTGGCTCAGGGTTCCCACGGAGAGAGGCCTTTTATATACCGGGGTAGTTAGACAGTCAGGGAGGATGCTGGAAGAAGGGGGCTTTTTTAGTTAGAAGAGATGAGGATGCTACAGAGACACTAAGGAGAAAGGAGATGCAGGAGGTCGCTAAAAAAGCACAGATATGGCAGGGCTTACGGTGAAAGTGAAGAACATAGTGAGAGACATTAGAGATGTTGGGGGGTTGCAACAGGTCGCTACAGAGAGAGAAGTTAAAGATTGAAAGGGAAAGGACTGAGAAAATTGGAGAGGACCGAAGGCATGGCTGCAGGCTGCAGAGGCATTGGCCAGCATACCCTCAGGGGAAAGAAGCTCAGGCAGCAGGAGAGAAAGCCAAAAGAGAGTATGAGTCTATTTTGGCCAAGGTTTCAGGTTCTATACTTTACATTTCTTTACCCTTATCTCTTATATTTATTTTCATAAATAAATCTTGTGCTTTAATTGAAGAAAGAGGCTTCCCAATCTTTTTCTTATCAATTTGGGAGAAGCAGTGGGGGATTTTTTAAATGGCCCATACTAATTTAAAAGCAGTCAGATAGCCAGTGAGAAGTTCACAGATTAGGCCCACCAATTAAGGTAATATAATTTTTACATTGAATGGCCACTGCAAAGGGACTTATGGGCCAGATATAATTTTTCTTATAGCTATAGAAAGTTATACTTTTTAGCTATAGATATAGCTAAATTAGATATAATTTTTAATTATAGCTATAATTCTTCAGATAGCTTATAGTTATAATTTTACAGATTAATAGTTATAGTTAATATATTTTTTACAATAGCTAAGTCTCTCAATTTCTCATTTTTCTGGGGGTAGCAATTCATATTAGCCATGTTGATTTTGCCTTTTCCAGACATTAGCAAAAAAAGCAATGAGACTTCTGTCTTATGTACATTCTAATTATCCTATCTACTCCAAGAAGCAGTCTTATCTCCTTTTTGATACTCTACTTTTCTCCAACATAACTTAAAAACATGACACAATGAACTCTTGTTGTTATCTTTAGTCTTCTTCATTAGGCTCAGTTCATTACAATTTTTAGAATTCTTGACATTAGGCATACAAAACCATGCTATGCTTTTGTATTCATCTGGCTTTACTTCAATTTTTGTGCATGTATTATTTAAATTGGTAGTAAATTCCTACATTAGTCACTTTCTGCACCTCAACTTTTTTCTCCTCATTGGAGTTATTTCTCTTTATGTCTTCTAAATTTCATTCTTGAGAGCTCTTCTTTCTTTCCGGGCTTACTTTCCCTAGAGAATCTTAGATCTATCCTTTTTCTAAACCCTTTTGAATCTGATTTTCCCCAAATTAGGGGGCATATCAGAGTATACCTAACTTTCTTCTTTTTCTTCATCACAACTTTTATCTGAATTAAAAATGGTAGGGATGGGTATCATGATCTCAGAGAAAGCAAAAGCAAAAACAGATCTAAATAAAAGATATAAATATATTTTTTGTTAAAAATACCATACACTATGAAGTAATATAAAAAAAACTTTTACAGCAAGTTTCTCTGATAAAGACCTCATTTCTCAAATATATAAAGAATAGAGTCATATTGATAAACATAAGATCCATTCCCCAAATGATAAATGGTCAAAGAATATGAATAGATAGGTTTTAAAAGAAAAAATTAAAACTATCTATAGTAATATGAAAATGCTCTAAATCATTATTGACTAGAGAAAGGCAAATTAAAACAACTCTAAGGTTCTACCTGATACCTATTAGAAATTACTCATGTTGGAGGAGATGAAGGAAAATAGGCACACCAAGAAACTGTTGGTGGGGTTGTTAATTGGTTCAACCATTCTGGAGAACAATTTGGACCTATGCTTAATGGGTCACAAAACAGTGCATGTTCTTTGATTTAGCAGCACCACTACTAGGTCTGTATTTCAAAGAGATAAAAAATAAAGGAAAAGGGTCTATACATACAAAAATATTTATAATAGGTCTTTTTTGTGGTGGCAGAGAATTGGAAATCAAGGGGATGCTCATCAGTTGGGGAATGACTGAACAAATTGTGGCATATGATTGTGATGGAATACTCTTATGCTATAAAAAAAATGACAAGAGGATGATTTCAGAAAAATGCTAGAAGACCTATGTGAACCAATGCAAAGGGATAAGAACCAGGAGATCATTGTATACAGTGACAACATTATTATAATGATAATCAACTATGAAAGACTTTGTTGCTGGGATGAATAGAGTGATTCAAGATAATTCCAAAGAACTCATGATCTTAAAAAATGCTATCTACCTCCAGAGAAAGAACTGATGAACTCTGAGTACAAATTTAAGTGTAATTTTCTCTATTTTTTCCCAATATGGCTAATATGGAAATACGTTATACATAATTTCACATGTATAATTGATATATTATTTCCTTTTCAGTGAGTGGGGGAGGGGTGGGAGGAAGTAAGAGAATCTGGAGCTCAACATTTAAAACGAAAAGAATGTTAAAAAGTAATAAATAGTTTTCAAAAGTGGCTCATAATAACTGTATTAACTACCTCATCGTGTTTTTTAAGAAAGAACATTTTAATTTTCAAATGAAATTTAAATGTCTAATTATAATAAATAATGTGTTCTAATAAAAAGATACATTAAATATATATCAGATTATATTATTATAATAACATTTATTACCAGAAGGGCAGCATGGTATAGTATAGAAAGTGCTAGACCAGTAATCAAAAAGAACTGGATCCAAATTCTGCCTCTGATACTTAGTAGCCATATGACCGGGAAAGTCACTTAAGTCAGCCTCTATTTCTTCATCTGTCAAATGGTACGAATAATGCTGAAATCATAAGATGGTTGTTAGGGTTAAATGTAATAATACAAGAAAAGCTCGTTCTAAAATTTTATGTGCTATGTAAATGCCTGCTATCATGACTATTAAACAAAAAAAAAAAACAAATCAAGGTTTCCATATCATAAGATCATAAATTTAGAGACTGCTAAGAGATTCTACTTAGAGCCATTTCCCTAATTTTAAAGATGAGGAAACTGAGGCCCAGAGAGCTTTGATTGACCTGCCAATACTTCACAGGTAGTAAATGGAAGAAGAACTGGCATTTGATCATAGGTCCTCTGACTCAAACTGAGCTCTTTATTCCAGGAAGCCTGTTAAAGAGTATCCATTCAAAATTCCCCTACAAGAAAGGAAGAGGCAAAAACCTGAGATGACATGTCTCCCCAAAAATCCTAGAATAAACTCAGGAAAAACTCTGGACTTAACTAAAGATGGTAAGAGCCTGTGGGAATTCTTATGAATGGCTGTTGAATTGTTTAAAATTTCTATAGGAGCTCCATTCATGCTTTGCCAAAATAAAGAAATTCACAATAAGCATTTCTCCTTGTACTCTGAAGAAACAATGAGATCTCTTCTATCCTCTCTCTTCAGCCTTTAGTCTCCACTTCTCCTCTTTCTTGGTTTTGGTTTGGATTTATTTATAGTGTATTGAATTTTAACGAATTACCATTGGAGTCTTGCTAAATTTCCTGGTTGGGAGCAGCAGGCTCCCCTGGTAGAGGAGAATTTACAGGATCCTGTGTGCTGGGTATTTCTCAAAGAAAATGAAAACCACCCAAATCTTAATTCTTGCTGGCCCCACTAATATCCTTACCACATCATTCTTGTCTATTGGTTTTCTTCTTTTCTCCTCTTAATATTAAGCTTCTCTTTGTTAAACATCTGGTTGACTGAAGGTTTGGCAAAAGTGAGTAAACAATGCCATGGTGTTGCTAGCCCATAATCACCTTATTTCTCCTCAGTCTTATGTACATATGGTTATCTTTTGTGTGTTTTTCATAAATGCTGAAAAATAAATATGCTGACTCCTCTTTGCTATTTACCATCCTCAGGATTTGTGCAGTCTGCAGCTGTTTGCTCAGTCAGTAGACTATATCACATCTAATTGGCCTAGCCATGCAGAACAATTCAAGGGATAAAGAGACTTCTACCAGAACTACTAGAGAACATGGAAACTTTTGGATTTGTGTGTTTTCTATGAAGATTCAAGTAGATTAATTACAGCTGCTTTGGGGGGTAGGGGTGAGAAGTAGGGGCTTGTTTCTCTTCTCTTGTTTGGTACAATCAGGTTTCCTAGAGTTACCCACTGTCAACCTGTTAGTCCATAAACATTTATTTAGCTTCTAGTATAGAACAAGCACTGTGCTAAGCACTGAGGATACATAGAAAGGCAAAATATATTCTCTACCCTCAAGGAACTCATAGTCTAATGCAGGAGACAACACGAAATAAATTGTATACAAACAAAATGCATACAGGATAAATTGGGGATAATCAACAGATTAGCATGGGGGGATTAGGAAAGGCTTTTTGTAGAAAGTGGTATTTTTAGATGAGAGACAGAAATAATCATTAAGAATATTCTAGCCATGGGAGACAGATCTGAAAAATACCCAGAATCTGGAGATGGAGTTTCTTATATGAAGAACATCCAGGATGTCAATATCCTGGATCTAACAGTACATGGAGGGAGGGAGACAACATTTATTGCCTGTCATACTTTAATATACTTGATTTTATTTAATTTAGCCCTTTATGGTAGACTGTCTTGGATTTTTCTATAATTGAACCTTTTGTTTTCTCTTCTCCATCAGATTGTAAACTCCCTTAAGGCACAGAATTTGTTGTTTTCTCTGTCTCTTTTCACGGAGCCTAGGACAGTGCTGAATACTTATGTCATAGTAATAGTGTTAGAGGTAGAAGGGACCTTGAATTTGTTTAGACCCGACTTTCTACACAATCTCAGAGTGAGAAGGGGACCCCAGAAGCCATCTAGTTCAATCAAAGCACTTCTCTACAACATCACCAGTTATTCCTATAATATTTCATATTCCTATATTCCTATATTTCAATTTTTCATGTTTGATCACATGTTCTCATGGTTCAAATCTCAGATCTTCTGGATTCTGGACACATTGTCATCCAACACATGGGGTCTCCCTCCTCCCAGAGTCATGTCACCTACAAATTTATAAGGATTCCATTTATACGCTCATCGAAATTACTGATAAAAATGTTAAACAACACAGAGGCAAAAAGTTTCTCTGCACATTGTCACTGACCAGATAATAACTATTCCTTGGGTCAGGTGATTTAGCTATCTCTGAATTCATATAACATTAATATTGTCTAGAGTGGTGATGATCTCTAATTTTTTCTTCTTTTAATTTTTTAAATTTAGAATTTTATTTTCTCCCAATTACATATAAAAGCGATTTTAATTTACATTTTTAAAACTTCATGCTCTAAATTCTCTTCTCTTCTTTCCTCCTCCCCCCTTCTCCACCCTATGAAGGCAAGCTATTCAATATAAGTTATACATGTGTAGTCAGGCAAAACATTTCCATATTAGTCAGGTTGTGAAAGAAAACAGACAAAAAACCACAGATATTCATTATTACCATTACTGTTTGATATCGTGCTAGAAAATACTAGCTATAATAATAGTAGCAAGGGAAACAAATAGAAAAAATAAGCAAAGGAAAAGAAGAAACAAAATAATCACTTTTTGCAAATAATATGCTTTGCCATATATGTTTTACTTAGAGATTAAAGGTTAACTTTATCACTGGATATTAAAGGTTAATTAAAGATTAATTTAAATAATTAACATCTTCAGCAAAGTTGCAGGATATAAAATAAATCCAGATAAATCATAAGCATTTCTATATGTAACCCACAAAATGTTGCAGGAAGAAATAGAAAGAGAAATTCCATTTAAAATAACTGCAGAAAGTATAAAACACTTGAGAATCTACCTTCTTAGACACACACATGAATACAACTACAAAATACTCTTTATATGAATAAAAACAAATATAAATAATTAGATAAATATTAACTGATCATGGGTAGGCTAAACTAACATAATAAAATGATAGCACTACCTATGTTAATTTACATATTTAGTCCCATACCAATTAAACTACTGAAAGATTATCTTATGAAGCTAGGGAAAAAAATAACAAAATTCATTTGGAGAAACAAAACAAGAATCTCAAGGAATATCATGAAAAAAAGTGGGAAGTAAGGGGACCTACGAGTATCAGATCACAATTTTTTTTACTAGTAGTTCCCTAGAATACTGTGACCTTTTATGCTAATATCTCAGTAAGTAAAAAAAAAAAAAACCCTTTATAATATGCACTTTTCATAACACATGAAATCTACGATACCATAATACTCATCAGCAAATAAAATTCTTAAGAGTAAAACATTTTTTAACCTGAATCTTACCTTGTTCTGTATCAGATGGTGATATGAGGGCATTGTCCTAGGTACTATACTGCTGTAAACCTTAGCTGCCCTCTAAAAACCAGAAGGGTTGCTGGGATTCTAGTTGCTGCTGTTGGAAGATACCAAGACTGGTGAGGTCTCAGCATCACCTTAGAGTCCAAAGAACTTATATAATAGCAAAACAAAACTTTAAAGGCAAACAGCCTCTGGTAGTATACCTGCAAAAACATCAGAGAAAGAGGAAAAGGATCCATATGTATGAAGATATTAATAAAAGATTTTTTGTGACAAGAAAATATAGGAAACTGAGGGGGTACTCATCAATTGGAAAATGACAACATAATTATGGTGTATGAAAGTGATGGAATATTGTTCGGTCAAAAGAAATTATGACAGAATGGTTCCAGATAAACTTGGGAAGATTTTTATGAACTGATGCAGAATGAAGGAAGAACTAGAAAAACAAGTTATTCAATAAAAACAATCTTATAAAGACAAGTTATAAGTTTGTAAGTACTTCAGTCAAAACAATGACTGACCATGATTCCAACTATGTTACCCATATCTTGACAGACATGATGGACTTGTTAGATTAAAACTTTTTTTTTTGGACATAAGCAATATAAATTTTTTTGGAGGGAGGGGTTTGATTATATATATTTATGATGAGTTTTATTTTTCTTTACTTTTCAATAGGCAGAGGAAGTGGGTAGGAGAGAAGTTAAGTTTTCATTGGCTGAAAAAATAAAATTTAAAGAAATAAAAGGCATAATGTTGGAAACTTGAACAGGAGATGCTCTAAGGTAGATATTGTTTATAACAGTGACTCACTGTTATAAACAGGGCAGGAAGAGACCATCTTTCTTTCTTTTTTCCTTTTTTTGGCAGGGGAATGAGGGTTAAGTGACTTGCCCAGGGTCACACAGCTAGTAAGTATCAAGTGTCTGATCCTGGATTTGAACTCAGGTACTCCTGAAGCTGGTGCTTTATCCACTGTGCCACCTAGCTTCCCCGAGACCATCTTTCTACCTCTGATTGGTTGATTATACACATCATAGGAACATCCCATGCCTCTCACTTTGGAAACTAGTCTATAAGAAATGGTCAATCTGCATGACTATACATGTTTGTAATGGGAGTTTTATTTTTTCATTCATGAAATGAAAGAGGGGAGGTGAAAGGGATTTAAGGTGGATTTTCATTTGAAAATAAAATTTAATTAAAAATGAAATAAAGATATGGTCAATTCAACTAAATACAACCATTATTTAATGTCTACTGTGTACAAGACACAATGTTAGATGTTAAGAATACAAAGATTAAAAAATGAAGCAATCCCCATAACTAAATACTTTGCTAAAAAATGGATGGGGTAAAGGGGGGGAGGAGTAGAGTTAAAAGATTTCTCTGGAGCAGCAGAACCCACAAAAGGACAGAGTGAAATAATTTCCCAGTCAAAGACTACTTAGAAGGTCTACAGGAAAGGTCTATTGCACCAGGATGAGAGTGGAGTGCAGTCCAGCACTGACTGTGTCAGCACAGAGCCAGCTCCAGAAAACCAGGAGCAGGCTTTGGGAACCACTGAATCAGCAGCAGCAGTAACTGCTACTGGAACTCTTAGCTCACAGATGGTAAGGGGGTTGAACAATTGGCCAGAAGGAGATTACAGGGGTCCCTTTGCTAGCACTGAGACAGGACTTCGTTGCTTTGTCCATATTTGGATCAAGGTCCCAGTCTTGGGTGGCAGTACCAGGATGGGGAGGAAAACTACCCCACCAGAGATTGGAGCCACAGTGGAGCAGGACTCTGTTCATAGTTCCAGGGCAGGAAAGCAGGCATGCAGTTGCTTGCAGACCAGAACACAGGCCAGGAGAGTAGGCCAGTTTTTCCACCTTGGAAGAACTGAAAACTTACAAGTCCCTAGAAGTATCTCTGAAAATAACACAAACCCCCTGAAGCTTGGAACAGTGCACCTTCCACCTTGGAAGCACAACCCACCTTAACAAAGAGTTAAAAGTCAAGAAATAGGCTAGGTCAATGAGCAAACAAAAGAAAAAATTCTGACCATAGAAAGTTACTGTGGTGACAAGGAAGATCAAAATACACCCTCATAAGAAGACAACAAGCTCCTTCATTCAAAGCCTCCAAGAAAATTATGAATTGGTCACAGGCTATGAAGGGGATAAAAAAGGATTTTGAAAATAAAGAGAAGTTGAGGGAAAAAATGGAAAGAAAAATGAGAGCGATGCAAGAAAATCATGAAAAAAAGTCAACAGCTTAGTAAAGGAGACAAAAAATACTGAAGAAAAAACAACTAAAAAAATAGACTAGGACAAATGGTAAAAGGTACAGAAAGTCAATGAGGAAAAGAATGCCTTGAAAAACCAAATTGACCAAATGAAAAAGGAGGTACAAAAGCTCTCTGAAGAAAATAACTCCTTAAAAATTGGAATTGAGTAAATGGAAGATAATGACTTTTTGAAAAATCAAGAAACAATAAAAAACCCCAAATGAATGAAGAAATAGAAGGCAATGTGAAATATCTCATTGGAAAAACAACTGGCCTGGAAAATAGATCTAGGATAGATAATTTGAAAATTATTAGAGTACCTGAAAGCCATAATCCAAAAAGAAAAAAGAAAAAGAAAAAGATTGTCAAGAAAGGAAATGAGGTAACCTGGGTGAAACTGTGTGATCACTGTCTCCTTTCTAGATATTCACTAATTAGAAAAATGCTTTCTAGAATTTTTCCAGGAATAGAAGCACAGCTTACTAGCCAGAATTTACTAGATATCTCTGATGAGTTCAGTTCATTAGTACATAATGAATTCAGGTGGACAAAGAACAGACAGTTATGACTGCTGTGTCACTGTTTATCATCTTTGAATGATTATAGATCACAGGAGAAAAATAGTAAAGTTGAGAAGGAAAAATATTATCCTGATTTTCAAGAAAGAGAAGAGCGGTATCTATAAATTTGGGATTAGTCACTTGTATGGTTATTCCCCTTCAGGTCCTTTACCAACCTCTATCCTTGCTTGATCAAAAATCTACTAGTTTGTTGATATAGTGGAGATAGTACTAGCTGTAGAATCAGAAGACCTATGTTCAAATCCTATCTCCAATTGTTGTTGTTCAAGCATTTAGTCATGTACAACTCTTCATGACCCCATGGACCATAGCACTACAGGTTCTTCTATCCTCTCCTATCTCCCAGTCTGTCCAAGTTAATTTTTGTCATTTCCATGACATTATTTATTCATCTCATCTTCTGTCACCCTTTCTCCTTTTGCCTTTGATTTTTCCCAGCATCAGGGTCTTTTCCAATGAATCCTGTCTTCTCATTGTGTGGCCAAAGTATCTATGCTTCAGATTAAGTATTTGACCTTCCAGTGAATAGTCTGAATTAATTTCTTTAAGTATTGACTGATTTAATCTCCTTGCTGTCCAAGGAACTCTCAAGTCTTCTCCAGTAACAGAATTCAAACATGTTAATTCTGCAACACTCAGTTTTCCTTCTAGTCCAATTCTCATAGTCATACATTGTTACTGGAAAAAAAAAACATAGCTTTGACTATACAGATCTTTGTTGGTGAGGTTATGTCTCTGCTTTAGTGTCTGTTGTCTAGATTTTCCATAGCTTTGCTTCCAAGGAGCTAGTGTCCTTTAATTTCATGGCTGCAGTCACCATCTGCAGTGATCTTTGAGCCTGAGAATAGAAAAATCTGATATTGCTTTGATTTCTTCTCCCTCTATTTGCCAAGTGATGGAACCAGTTGCCAAGATTTGGCCTCAAACACTGTTTTTTGTGTTTGTTTGGGGTTTTTTTTTTGTTTTTTTGTTTATTTTGTGGGGCAATGAGGGTTAAGTGACTTGCCCAGTCACACAGCTAGTAAGTGTCAAGTGTCTGAGGCCACATTTGAACTTGGGTGCTCCTGAATCCAGGGCCGGTACTTTATCCATTGCACCACCTAGCTGCCCCACTATTTTGATGTCAAGCTTCAAGCTGGATTTTATACTCTCCTCTTTCACTCTCATTAAGAGGCTTCTTATTTCTTCTTCATTTTCTACCATTCCTATATCCAATCCTTCCTGCCTGTGTGAATTTGGGTAAGATCAACCTGATCTCAGTTTCTTGGACTAGATGACCTTTGAGGTCTCTTCTAGCTCTAGATCAATGATCACAACCTATGATCATGACATTCTGATCCTTTGGCATGACAAAGCTGAGCAGCAGGAGGGAGAATGCTCCAAATAATCACAATTAATACAGATAGCTGCTAATTTCTCTCTAGATAATTGAAAAATTATATCGCATCCTTTATTAGGTTTCCTAAACCAATCAGTTATTTCAAAAACATCTACTTTCCATCAGCATGTATATTTAAGATGACACAAGTGCTTTGGGATGGCCAGTTTCTTCCACCAAATGGCAAATTTGAATTAGTAAGGAGGAAACAACCCCATACATTTTCAACTTGGGAAATTTCTCCAACTCCAACAGTTTTTATCTTTCCTTTAAGCAGAGGCTCCAAAGCTACTTTTGAGTGTCTATATTTACTCTGTGAACACAAACCTATTCTCATGGAAATGACAATAGAATTTCTATTCAGTAGCAATTGCACCATTTGGTTCTCAACTCTGCACCATACATAGCTATTCATTCCCAGTTTCCTGCTGGATCTGAAAGCATTTGTGAGCCAGACTTTTTTGAAGTCTGTCTGATAGCAAAGCCTTTCTGAATTTCCTTTTGGTGGTTTCTTTTTTTTCTGGATGGTTTTACACTGTCCTCTGGAAAGTCATCCATTGACAATGGGGTTGCTTTAGAGAAATGATCAAAGAAAACATTTCTAATCGTATGTTCTTCATTTCCGAGTGGCAATAATAGGCCTTCCAACCCCTGTCATTGTAAGAGACTATAAATAATGCAGAGGCCCTTTGATCACTAACTCCTCATTCTGACCTCATTTAGTTTTTAAAACAAGGGCTTGCCTCTGATGATATAGGGAGTCTAAGCAACTCATGATGGTTGTACGCCAGTTTATTTTAGGTGGTATAGTACCTTGGGCCCAAGCCTGAGGCAAACTGTCATGGTCTCTGAAAGCACATCCATGCTTTTGCCTCACAAAAAAACAGCCCCCAAGCCCTGGAACATGAAGAAATGAGTTAGAGCAAAAGAGTGAATTGCAGGATATGCAGATGTCCCAATGATTAGTAAGAAATATAATTGTTTTAATCCACTGTGCAGCAAGATGTGAGAAGAAGCAGCTGTATAGTCTTTGAAAGGGCCGACATGGGGAATTATTGGTTCATCCATGTTTGGCACTAAACTGGGAAACACACTTGACTTCATGTGCCAAATTGTTGTATTATTCGTGCCCTTATGATTAATCTTGTTAATTTTTATAACACAATATTTGTTCCACAGTCATTTTCAGTGCTCATGCCTTCGAATAGTCCTCAGAGACCATTAGATATTTGGGTCTTTTTTTCTACATTTGGGAAAACCACAGGAAGGAGATTGCAGCCCTAAGTCTCTTGCCTTTTTTCCCTTAGTGAATCCCCCTCCCTTCCTTTCTCGGCAGCACGTGATGTTAACTTTCTAAAACAGCTAAGCAATCTTTTCAGTAGGCTATTTAGAAAAGCTATGAAGTGGGAATTTTGACCACAGATGTTATTTAGTCATGTCCTGGGCATTTCCCTCTTTCCCAGTGGCAAAGTAGAATTAGATTCTACTTTGAAATGAAGAGTGGAATGGTATCTAATTATAATATGACTACATCATTTCTTAGGATTCTATGGATAAACATTTGTGCCCTCTTACAGTAGGGTGACCTGTTGGAGTTATATGCCTTTCATGACATTCTCTTTATCTATCCTGGCCCCTTAGACCTTAATATAACTGCTAGATCTATCCCTATGCCTCCCCTTTTTATCACTTGACACTTCATTCTCACGGTATCTACCAGCTGTATTTTTGTCTATGAACTTTCTTTGTTTTCTATGTAATTCTCTTAGAAAACAAACAGCAAACTCCAACAATATCAGATTCCAACCCTGATATTGCCCTCAGGCCTTGCCAACCATTTCAAGGATGAAATTCTCAAAAAAAAAAACAACCAATGCTCTCCTCATCCAACCTCACCCAATTAATTTAATTCACTTCAATTTCACAGGCAAATATATATCATGAGGCAGTTTTAGGCAGAAAGATGGAGAGAGAGTAAGAAGGGATGAAAGACAAGGGTACAAGTCAAAATGTCATGAAAACAAATGATGAACAGCAGGATATGTACCAATTGTATAATATTTGGAAGTTGTTCCTAGAGTATCCAGGTGGCTCCACATACACAAGGACAATTAAGGAAGACGGATGGTGGTAATGAGCCATTATCTCTCCTGGTTTCAGTGTAGGTCAAATCCAAATAACTACAGATTCCAAAGGTTGATCCAGATCCTTCTGCTGTACTAATTTTTATCACGCCAAATATATTTCAAAATACTCTAGCTTTGAGCAGGGGATTGGAGATCATTTTTGATAAAGACACTATTTCCTTCTCATGCTAGTTGTTGTAATGGGATTTGTCCTACAGAACAAAATTCTACTGAAACAGCAGCTAGTATTTATCATGGGGAAAACCAATCTTGAAGGACTGCCCTGGTGGCCTTTTCAGAAAATTTTGGCATTCAAGAATCAATTGAAAAGTTGAAAACTTCCAGGTTTCTTCTGGACACAAAACTGGCTCTGCCAGAGCTCTGAGGAGGTCTCCGGCTGTGTTTCCAAAGGAAAAGCAGGAAAGAGAAACTGTGTGTTCTTATGAGGTTTCTAGTCTAATTTTGCAGACCCACGATGTTTGGATAACCAGCTGAATTTTAAAATGGTTGGTTGAACTGTGCCCCTTCCCCACCAGGAATCTTTTGAAGTTTACCCCCTCACTAATCATGAACTGGAATGCATTCAGTGTAAACCATATAATGAAACCCAAACAAGAGGTGATTGGGGCTAGTGGATAGAACAATGGGACAAGAGTTGAGAAAGCTAGACTGAATTCTTAGCAAGTAAGGTTTTTTGAAATGGTATTGAAAAACTCACTTACTATCCCAGTTTTCCTACCTATCTTTGGAGGACAATAATGTCTTATCCCTTCCAGGTATTTCCAGGTACTTGCAGGTACTCTTTTTCTATTTGTCCTTGGAGAAAAGTCTGCTTTAATACCTATATTGATTTGCTCCCTTTAATTTTGATGGTAGCATGAGACAAAGATATTATAAACACATGGTTCATCATTATATTCCAGTTTATAACAAATTTTGTCTGATTGAGAGTCAGCCTGAGGGTCTCTTTTTAACACAATCTCATAGCATTATTTATTTGTCTTTGGAGGTTTCTTTATCTAGGGAAAAGATGTCTCCTCAAAACTAACAAAACTCATATCCACCTTCCTCCACCACACCAGCCCTGAAAGGATTGACCTGAAAAGAGTCACACAAATTGTCACAATAGACCAGTTGATGGGGAAAGCTTAGTGATGGCAGGAGGGGAATTCTCTAATTTACCTGAGGGTTCTGGCTTTGAAATCGAAGAAATTTCCTGTTCTTCAAAATAAGGCCAGTCAATAAGCAATTATTAAAACTCCTACTATGTGTTACTGTGCTAAGTGCTGGAGATACAGCAAAAGGTAAAAAATAGTCCAGGCCCTCAAGAGATGCAAAATCTTCTTTCAATTAAGCTAAGAAATTGTACTGGATGAGTGGGTGGCAGGGGATGAATGGAGAGAGGGGAGGTGATCAGATCACAATCATTAGAGGAATCACTGATTCTAGTACTTATCAGCCCAAACTAACTGCTCTAAAGGAGATGGTAATTTATAAGAGCATGCTCTAGCTGCATAATCTGCATAGCAGCTTTCCTTTTACCATGCAACCTGCTATGTGTGTGTTTGTCTCTATCTCTGTCCCCCTCTCTCCCTTTCTCTTTCTCCATCCCTTCCCCTCTCTCCTCTCCTATCTACTCCTGTCCCCTTTTCTCCTCCTCTTCCTTATTCTTCCTTCCTTCCTTATCATCATCATCATCTTCTTCTTCTTGTTGTTCTTCTCCTTCTATGATGAGCATAGTTCTTGCTAAGAGCATTCAGATTTCTTTGCTTCCTTGTGGCCATCTCTGTGCTGGAACTACAGTTTTCTTGTTAGCCAAACAATTTCCTGCATCTTGTAATAGTCTCAGAATTCAGTTTCAGTTAAGATGGGGATTTAGGCATGCTCCCCCTTGGGTTTTTTATTGCTGAAATAATGATTACCTATATGTAGAGGAAATTTTCCTTTTATATCTAAATCACCTTAACCTAATCAGTTCATTTCATAGTAACTGCCAGAATGTCAAAAATAGAGTATTCTAGATGAAAAAAAAATCAGCCTCTGGAGAGTGTCTTTCCAATATGACCTAATTCAGTGATAGCAAACCAAATGAAGAGAAGAACTAGCGTTCAGTTGTTCCTCTCTCATCATACCTTTGTTTACTCACAACCCTCTTTACCACCACACACTTAAATTTCAAGTACCTGAGTAAATCCAAATTATATCTGCTTAGTGACATGGAGAACATTCATGAATATGTTCCTTTCTAGGCTAAATTGAATTACATAATGACTTCATAGGCTCATAGAATTTAGAGCTGGAAGGGACATTATGAATCACCAACTGAATCCCCTCATTTTCAAGAAAAGGAAACCCAGGTAATCAATAGCAGAGCTGAGACTCAAACCCCGGTGTCTGATGTCAAACCCAGTGCTCTGTCTATTATGCCATGCTGATTTGGAGATACCACTGTAAGGATTGAAGTGATACTACCTGCTGGAGAGTTACTGTAGGAAAGCTCCGCCATGAGGAGAAGGCGTCTGGGGGCAAGCCATGCAGCTTTTCCTTGGCATCAGGAAGTGATGTTTGCTCATGGGTACTGTCTATCAAAACTACCAGCCAATTAGCTTGGAGCTGTGTGTGCATGTGGATGGGATGTTCCCAGTTTCACAGGAGGCTCCTGGGAGGAAGAAGGAAACATTGGGTCCTTTTTTGTTCCTGACTTCGCCATGGCAGGTCAGATGATCGGGTCTCTTAGAAATAGTTATGTTTTTGTCTTTCTCTATGATCATTAGATCCTAATGCTCTTTAATAATTACTTAAAAGTCTAAACTCTTGCTAAAACTTATAATTTATTAGCAACTACTCATTAGATATTTTAGACAGACTAGCTAGGATTTTAGCCCCTTATACCACCTTGAACTCAGATTTGATGCTGTTTCTGTTTAATCGTGATATTAGCAAATATACTTTCACCTAAATAGGAGGCAAGGCAAGTAACACATATTTACCTTCCTACAGTTAGAGGGTTATAGAAAAAAGGTCCTGCCTGGAATCAGGATGAATCTTGAACTTTTGTTTTTCATTAGCATAAAAAAGATGTTCCCAAGGGCTTGATTGAAGAATGAATCATAGCTTGGACTAGGATTCTTGTGGTTGTGGTTTGAGTTCAGCTTGGGGAAGGGCAGGGTTGGTCTACCTCCTCAGAGCAGGCTGGGCAATTTCCACAATGCCAGACCACAAAGCCAAGCATCAAGGGGGCCAGGCATGGGCCATTTAAAATGAAAATCTGCTTGGGAACAAGTGGCTTAACTGTACCAAGATACTCCTCAAAACTGTCCAAATAAATGGTGACCTGACCCTTTCTTTGCTCTACCACCTCTGCTGGCTTCCTTTGTTATCTCCCTCCTGTGTTCTCCTTCTGATCCCAAGATCTACTCATACACTTTACCTCTGCTACACACAATGATGGTCTATCTTGATCTTGCCATTAGCCACAAGTACTCCACTTTCATGATTAAAAACACCAAAATCTCTTTAACTGATCATAATCCTTTATCTCTCCCTGGGTCTTATTTGTTCTAAGTCTACTCTTCACCCTCACTGTGACCTGAATTCCTCATTCTTCAGTCATATCCTAAGTTACCACTTCATTCTGGCTTCACTTTTCTTTCCATCCAGTCTCAATTCTTGAGTTTACCAGTTCAATTACTACATTACTCTTTACTCTCCAAACTCTTGCTCAGTTGTCCATCCTTTTTATTTATATCTAATTGAATGAGAGCACCCACTAGAGGAAGATAATGCTTTTATGCCTCCTGTTTGGGGTCTCTATCCAGCCCATTCCACAGAGAGGCTGTGTCAAATTCCCTCTTCAATTCTCAAGCCTCTTATACCATCCATCCCCTAGGCCTCATGGCTGAAGACCTTTCTTCATATTATTTTTTTAATCATAAAAGTATTTTATTATTTTCCACTTACATGTAAAGATAGTTTTCAACATCTGTTTTCATAGGATTTTTAGTTTCAAATTTTTCTCCCCCCCTCCCATCCCTCCCCCCTCCCCCAAACAGAAAGCAATCTGATATAGGTTATATATGTACAGTCACATTACACATATTTCTGCATTGTGAAAGCAGAATCAGTGCACAGGGGAAAAACTTCAAAAAAGAAAAAAATAACAGCCAAAAAGTAGAAACAGTATGGTTCAATCTGCATTCAAAATCCACAGATTATTTTTTCTGGATGTGGAGAACATTTTCTTTCATGAGTTCTTTGGAATTGTTTTGGATCATTCCATTGCTGAGAAGATCCAAGTCTATCACCGTTGATCATCACACAATGTCGCTGTTACTGTGTACAATGTTCTCCTGGTTCTGCTCATCTCACTCAGCATCAGTTCATGTAAGTCCTTCCAGGTTTCTCTGAAATCCTCCTGCTCATTGTTTCTCATAGCACAGCAGTATTCCATTACATTCATTTACCACAACTTTTTC